>NW_026735292.1:0-143632 GCF_949786415.1 Peromyscus eremicus | reverse complement strand
ACTGTTCTGGCCCTGTAGGAAACACAGTAGAGTAGAAGAGTGCTCTTTTCTCAAAAGCAGAGTGTGTTTCTTGTAAGGCGAGCTAGCATTTGTTTCCCAGTCCTAAATGGAGTTGAATCACATGCAGTTTTTGGTCCTACAAGCAAGATTTGTTTTCTGGTAAGGAAAGTCACTCTTGCGCTCCCATTGCCATACACAGTACAAATAGCACTCGAGTCTGTTCCCAGTAAGTACAGTGTATTGGACTGAAGAGGAGCTACTGTTCTTGTCAGTTTCCTAAGCAGAGTTGAACTAGATATGGACTGTGTGTGTAGGAAGCACAGTTCTTTTGTTCTGAGAATGCTCACTGTTCTGGCCCTATAGGAAACACATTAGAGTAGAAGAGTGCTGTTTTCTCAATCCAGAGTGTGTTTATTGTAAGTTGAGCTAGCGATTGTTTCCCAGTAAGAAATGGAGTTGAATCCCATGCAGTTTCTGGTCCTACGAGCAAGAGGTGTTTTCTGATAAGAAGAGTCACTATTGCGCTCCTATTGCCATACACAGTGCAAATAGCACTCGTGTCTGTTCCCAGCAAGTACAGTGTATTGGACTGAAGCGGAGCTACTGTTCTTTTCAGTTTCCTAAGCAGAGTTGAACTAGATATGGCCCGTGTGTGTAGGAAACACAGTACACTTTCTTTGTTCTGAGCAAGCTCACTGTTCGGCCCCCATAGGAAACACAGTAGAGTAGAAGAGTGCTCTTTTCTCAAAAGCAGAGTGTGTTTCTTGTAAGGCGAACTAGTGTTTGTTTCCCAGTCAGAAATGGAGTTGAATCCGATGCAGTTTCTGGTCCTACGAGCAAGAGGTGTTTTCTGATAAGAAGAGTCACTATTGCGCTCCTATTGCCATACACAGTGCAAATAGCACTCGTGTCTGTTCGCAGCCAGTACAGTGTATTGGACTGAAGCGGAGCTGCTGTTCTTGTCAGTTTCCTAAGCAGAGTTGAACTAGATATAGCCCGTGTGTGTAGGAAGCACAGTTCTTTTGTTCTGAGCAAGCTCACTGTTCGGGCCCCATAGGAAACACAGTAGAGTAGAAGAGTGCTCTTTTCTCAAAAGCAGAGTGTGTTTCTTGTAAGGCGAGCTGACATTTGTTTCCCAATCAGAAATGGAATTGAATCCCATGCATTTTCTGGTCCTACGAGCAAGAGTTGTTTTCTGTTAAGAAGAGTCACTATTGTGCTCCCATTGTCATACACAGGGCAAATAGCACTGGCGTCTGTTCCCAGCATGAACAGTGTATTGGACTGAAGAGGATCTACAGTTCTTGTCAGTTTCCCAAGCAGAGTTGAACTAGATATGGACCGTGTGTGTAGGAAGCACAGCTCTTTTATTCTGAGAATGCTCATTGTTCTTGCCCTATAGGAAATACTTTAGAGTAGAAGAGTGCTGTTTTCTCAATCCAGAGTGTGTTTATTGTAAGTAGAGCTAGCATTTTTTTCCCAGTCCTTAATGGAGTTGAATCCCATGTAGTTTCTGGTCCTACCAGCAAGAGTTGTTTTCTGGGTAAGAAGAGTCACTATTGTGCTCCCATTGTCATACACAGGGCAAATAGCACTGGCGTCTGTTCCCAGCAAGTACAGTGTATTGGACTGACGAGGATCTACTGTTCTTGTCAGTTTCCAAAGCAGAATTGAACTAGATATGGCACGTGTGTAGGAAGCACAGTTCTTTTGTTCTGAGCAAGCTCACTGTTCTGGCCCTATAGGAAACACAGTTGAGTAGAAGAGTGGTCTTTTCTCAAAAGCAGAGTGTGTTTCTTGTAAGGCGAGCTAGCGATTGTTTCCCAGTCAGAAATGGAGTTGAATCACATCCAGTTTTTGGTCCTATGAGCAAGACTTGTTTTCTGGTAAGGAAAGTCACTATTGTGGTCCCATTGCCATACACAGTGCAAATAGGACTCGCGTCTGTTCCCAGCAAGTACAGTGTATTGGACTAAAGAGGAGCTACTGTTCTTTTCAGTTTCCTAAGCAGAGTTGAACTAGATATGGCCCGTGTGTGTAGGAAGCACAGTTCTTTTGTTCTGAGCAAGCTCAATGTTCGCACGCCATAGGAAACACAGTAGAGTAGAAGAGTGCTCTTTTCTCAAAAGCAGAGTGTGTTTCTTGTAAGGCGAGCTAGCGTTTGTTTCCCAGTACTAAATGGAGTTGAATCACATGCAGTTTTTGGTCCTACGAGCAAGAGTTGTTTTCTGGTAAGGAAAGTCACTATTGTGCTTCCAATGGCATACACAGTGCAAATAGCACTGGCGTCTGTTCCTAGCAAGTACAGTGTATTGGACTGAAGAGGAGCTACTGTTCTTTTCAGTTTCTTAAGCAGAGTTGAACTAGATATGGCCCGTGTGTTTAGGAAGCCCAGTTCTTTTGTTCTGAGCAAGCTCACTTTTCGGACCCCATAGGATACACAGCAGAGTAGAAGAGTGCTCTTTTCTCAAAAGCAGAGTGTGTTTCTTGTAAGGTGAGCTAGCGTTTGTTTCCCAGTCCTAAATGGAGTTGAATCACATGCAGTTTCTGGTCCTACGACCAAGAGTTGTTTTTTTGGTAAGAAGAGTCACTATTGCGCTCCCATTGTTATACACAGGGCAAATAGCACTGGCGTCTGTTCCCAGCATGTACAGTCAGTGTATTGAATGGAAGAGGAGCTACTGTTCTTGTCAGTTTTCTAAGCAGAATTGAACTAGATGTGGCCATGTGTGTAGGAAGCACAGTTCTTTTGTTCTGAGCAAGCTCACTGTTCTGGCCCTATAGGAAACACAGTAGAGTAGAAGAGTGCTCTTTTCTCAAAAGCAGAGTGTGTTCCTTGTAAGGCGAGCTAGCATTTGTTTCCCAGTCCTAAATGGAGTTGAATCACATGCAGTTTTTGGTCCTACGAGCAAGAGTTGTTTTCTGATAAGGAGAGTCACTATTGTGCTCCCATTTCCATACACAGTGCAAATAGCACTGGCGTCTGTTCCCAGCAAGTACAGTGTATTGGACTGAAACGGAGCTACTGTTCTTGTCAGTTTCCTAAGCAGAGTTGAACTAGATATGGCCCCTGTGTGTAGGAAGCACAGTTCTTTTGTTCTGAGCAAGCTCACTATTCGGACCCCATAGGAAAGACAGTAGAGTTGAAGAGTGCTCTTTTCTCAAAAGCAGAGTGTGTTTCTTGTAAGGCGAGCTAGCGTTTGTTTCCCAGTCCTAAATGGAGTTGAATCACCTGCAGTTTTTGGTCCTACGAGCAAGAGTTGTTTTCTGGTAAGGAAAGTCACTATTGTGCTTCCATTGGCATACACAGTGCAAATAGCACTGGCGTCTGTTCCGAGCAAGTACAGTGTATTGGACTGACGAGGATCTACTGTTCTTGTCAGTTTCCAAAGCAGAATTGAACTAGATATGGCACGTGTGTAGGAAGCACAGTTCGTTTTTTCTAAGCAAGCAAACTGTATTGGCCCTATTGGAAACAAAGTAGAGTAGAAGAATGATCATTTCTCAAAAGCAGAGTGTGTTTCTTGTAAGGCGAGCTAGCGTTTGTTTCCCAGTCCTAAATGGGGTTGAATCACATGGAGTTTTTGGTCCTACGAGCAAGAGTTGTTTTCTGGTAAGGAAAGTCACTATTGTGCTCCCATTGCCATACACAGTGCAAATAGCACTGGCGTCTGTTCCGAGCAAGTACAGTGTATTGGACTGACGAGGATCTACTGTTCTTGTCAGTTTCCAAAGCCGAATTGAACTAGATATGGCACGTGTGTAGGAAGCACAGTTCGTTTTTTCTAAGCAAGCAAACTGTATTGGCCCTATTGGAAACACAGTAGAGTAGAAGAGTGATCATTTCTCAAAAGCAGATTGTGTTTCTTGTAAGGTGAGCTAGCGTTTGTTTCCCAGTCCTAAATGGAGTTGAATCTCATGCAGTTTCTGGTCCTATGAGCAAGAGGTGTTTTCTGATAAGAAGTGTCACTATTGTGCTCCCATTGTCATACACAGGGCAAATAGCACTCTAGTCTGTTCCCAGCAAGTACAGTGTATTGGACTGAAGCGGAGCTACAGTTCTTGTCAGTTTTCTAAGCAGAGTTGAACTAGATATGGCCCGTGTGTGTAGGAAGCACAGTTCTTTTGTTCTGAGCAAGCTCACTGTTCTGGCCCTGTAGGAAACACAGTAGAGTAGAAGAGTGCTCTTTTCTCAAAAGCAGAGTGTGTTTCTTGTAAGGCGAGCTAGCATTTGTTTCCCAGTCCTAAATGGAGTTGAATCACATGCAGTTTTTGGTCCTACAAGCAAGATTTGTTTTCTGGTAAGGAAAGTCACTCTTGCGCTCCCATTGCAATACACAGTACAAATAGCACTCGAGTCTGTTCCCAGCAAGTACAGTGTATTGGACTGAAGAGGAGCTACTGTTCTTGTCAGTTTCCTAAGCAGAGTTGAACTAGATATGGACTGTGTGTGTAGGAAGCACAGTTCTTTTGTTCTGAGAATGCTCACTGTTCTGGCCCTATAGGAAACACATTAGAGTAGAAGAGTGCTGTTTTCTCAATCCAGAGTGTGTTTATTGTAAGTCGAGCTAGCGATTGTTTCCCAGTAAGAAATGGAGTTGAATCCCATGCAGTTTCTGGTCCTAAGAGCAAGAGGTGTTTTCTGATAAGAAGAGTCACTATTGCGCTCCTATTACCATACACAGTGCAAATAGCACTCGTGTCTGTTCCCAGCAAGTACAGTGTATTGGACTGAAGCGGAGCTACTGTTCTTGTCAGTTTCCTAAGCAGAGTTGAACTAGATATGGCCCGTGTGTGTAGGAAGCACAGTTCTTTTGTTCTGAGCAAGCTCACTGTTCAGCCCCCATAGGAAACACAGTAGAGTAGAAGAGTGCTCTTTTCTCAAAAGCAGAGTGTGTTTCTTGTAAGGCGAACTAGTGTTTGTTTCCCAGTCAGAAATGGAGTTGAATCCCATGCAGTTTCTGGTCCTACGAGCAAGAGGTGTTTTCTGATAAGAAGAGTCACTATTGCGCTCCTATTGCCATACACAGTGCAAATAGCACTCGTGTCTGTTCCCAGCCAGTACAGTGTATTGGACTGAAGCGGAGCTGCTGTTCTTGTCAGTTTCCTAAGCAGAGTTGAACTAGATATAGCCCGTGTGTGTAGGAAGCACAGTTCTTTTGTTCTGAGCAAGCTCACTGTTCGGCCCCCATAGGAAACACAGTAGAGTAGAAGAGTGCTCTTTTCTCAAAAGCAGAGTGTGTTTCTTGTAAGGCGAGCTGGCATTTGTTTCCCAATCAGAAATGGAGTTGAATCCCATGCAGTTTCTGGTCCTACGAGCAAGAGTTGTTTTCTGGTAAGAAGAGTCACTATTGTGCTCCCATTGTCATACACAGGGCAAATAGCACTGGCGTCTTTTCCCAGCATGAACAGTGTATTGGACTGAAGAGGATCTACTGTTCTTGTCAGTTTCCCAAGCAGAGTTGAACTAGACATGGACCGTGTGTGTAGGAAGCACAGCTCTTTTGTTCTGAGAATGGTCATTGTTCTTGCCCTATAGGAAACACTTTAGAGTAGAAGAGTGCTGTTTTCTCAATCCAGAGTGTGTTTATTGTAATTCGAGCTAGCATTTTTTTCCCAGTCCTTAATGGAGTTGAATCCCATGCAGTTTCTGGTCCTACCAGCAAGAGTTGTTTTCTGGTAAGAAGAGTCACTATTGTGCTCCCATTATCATACACAGGGCAAATAGCACTGGCGTCTGTTCCCAGCAAGTACAGTGTATTGGACTGACGAGGATCTACTGTTCTTGTCTGTTTCCAAAGCAGAATTCAACTAGATATGGCACGTGTGTAGGAAGCACAGTTCGTTTTTTCTAAGCAAGCAAACTGTTTTGGCCCTATAGGAAACACAGTAGAATAGAAGAGTGATCATTTCTCAAAAGCAGAGTGTGTTTTTTGTAAGGCAAGCTAGCGTTTGTTTCCCAGTCCTAAATGGGGTTGAATCACATGCAGTTTTTGGTCCTATGAGCAAGAGTTGTTCTCTGGTAAGGAAAGTCACTATTGTGCTCCCATTGCCATACACAGTGTAAATAGGACTCGTGTCTGTTCCTAGCAAGTACAGTGTATTGGACTGAAGAGGAGCTACTGTTCTTTTCAGTTTCCTAAGCAGAGGTGAACTAGATATGGCCCATGTATGTAGGAAGCGCAGTTCTTTTGTTCTGAGAATGCTCACTGTTCTGGCCCTATAGGAAACACATTAGCGTTGAAGAGTGCTCTTTTCTCAATCTAGAGTGTGTTTCTTGTAAGTCGAGCTAGCGTTTGTTTCCCAGTCCTAAATGGAGTTGAATCACATGCAGTTTCTTCTCCTATGAGCAAGAGTTGTTTTCTGGTAAGAAGAGTCACTATTGTGCTCCCATTGTCATACACAGGGCAAATAGCACTGGCGTCTGTTCCCAGCATGAACAGTGTATTGGACTGAAAAGATTCTACAGTTCTTGTCAGTTTCCCAAGCAGAGTTGAACTAGATATGGACCGTGTGTGTAGGAAGCACAGCTCTTTTGTTCTGAGAATGCTCATTGTTCTTGCCCTATAGGAAATACTTTAGAGTAGAAGAGTGCTGTTTTCTCAATCCAGAGTGTGTTTATTGTAAGTCGATCTAGCATTTTTTTCCCAGTCCTTAATGGAGTTGAATCCCATGCAGTTTCTTGTCCTACCAGCAAGAGTTGTTTTCTGGTAAGAAGAGTCACTATTGTGCTCCCATTGTCATACACAGTGCAAATAGCACTCTCATCTGTTTCCAGCAAGTACAGTGTATTGGACTGAAGTGGAGCTACTGTTCTTGTCAGTTTCCTAAGCAGAGTTGAACTAGATATGGCCCGTGTGTGTAGGAAGCACAGTTCTTCTGTTCTGAGCAAGCTCACTGTTCGGACCCCATAGGAAACACAGTAGAGTAGAAGAGTGCTCTTTTCTCAAAAGCAGAGTGTGTTTCTTGTAAGGCGATCTAGCGTTTGTTTCCCAGTCCTAAATGGAGTTGAATCACATGCAGTTTTTGTTCCTACAAGCAAGATTTGTTTTCTGAAAAGGAAAGACACTATTGGGCTCCCATTGCCATACACAGTGCAAAAAGCACTCGCGTCTGTTTCCAGCAAGTACGGTGTATTGGACTGAAGAGGAGCTACTGTTCTTGTCAGTTTCCTAAGCAGAGTTGAACTAGATATGGCCCGTGTGTGTAGGAAGCACAGTTCTTTTGTTCTGAGCAAGCTCACTATTCGGACACCATAGGAAACACAGTAGAGTAGAAGACTGCTCTTTTCTCAAAAGCAGAGTGTGTTTCTTGTAAGGCAAGCTAGCGTTTGTTTCCCAATCCTAAATGGAGTTGAATCCCATGCAGTTTCTGGTCCTATGAGCAAGAGGTGTTTTCTGATAAGAAGTGTCACTATTGCGCTCCCATTGTCATACACAGGGCAAATAGCACTCTAGTCTGTTCCCAGCAAGTACAGTGTATTGGACTGAAGCGGAGCTACTGTTCTTGTCAGTTTCCTAAGCAGAGTTGAACTAGATATGGCCCGTGTGTGTAGGAAGCACAGTTCTTTTGTTCTGAGCAAGCTCACTGTTCTGGCCCTGTAGGAAACACAGTAGAGTAGAAGAGTGCTCTTTTCTCAAAAGCAGAGTGTGTTTCTTGTAAGGCGAGCTAGCATTTCTTTCCCAGTCCTAAATGGAGTTGAATCACATGCAGTTTTTGGTCCTACAAGCAAGATTTGTTTTCTGGTAAGGAAAGTCACTCTTGCGCTCCCATTGCCATACACAGTACAAATAGCACTCGAGTCTGTTCCCAGCAAGTACAGTGTATTGAACTGAAGAGGAGCTACTGTTCTTGTCAGTTTCCTAAGCAGAGTTGAACTAGATATGGACTGTGTGTGTAGGAAGCACAGTTCTTTTGTTCTGAGAATTCTCACTGTTATGGCCCTATAGGAAACACATTAGAGTAGAAGAGTGCTGTTTTCTCAATCCAGAGTGTGTTTATTTTAAGTCGAGCTAGCGATTGTTTCCCAGTAAGAAATGGAGTTGAATCCCATGCAGTTTCTGGTCCTACGAGCAAGAGGTGTTTTCTGATAAGAAGAGTCACTATTGCGCTCCTATTGCAATATACAGTGCAAATAGCACTCGTGTCTGTTCCCAGCAAGTACAGTGTATTGGACTGAAGCGGAGCTACTGTTCTTGTCAGTTTCCTAAGCAGAGTTGAACTAGATATGGCCCGTGTGTGTAGGAAGCACAGTTCTTTTGTTCTGAGCAAGCTCACTGTTCGGCCCCCATAGGAAACACAGTAGAGTAGAAGAGTGCTCTTTTCTCAAAAGCAGAGTGTGTTTCTTGTAAGGCGAACTAGTGTTTGTTTCCCAGTCAGAAATGGAGTTGAATCCCATGCAGTTTCTGGTCCTACGAGCAAGAGGTGTTTTCTGATAAGAAGAGTCACTATTGCGCTCCTATTGCCATACACAGTGCAAATAGCACTCGTGTCTGTTCCCAGCCAGTACAGTGTATTGGACTGAAGCAGAGCTACTGTTCTTGTCAGTTTCCTAAGCAGAGTTGAACTAGATATAGCCCGTGTGTGTAGGAAGCACAGTTCTTTTGTTCTGAGCAAGCTCACTGTTCGGCTCCCATAGGAAACACAGTAGAGTAGAAGAGTGCTCTTTTCTCAAAAGCAGAGTGTGTTTCTTGTAAGGCGAGCTGGCATTTGTTTCCCAATCAGAAATGGAGTTGAATCCCATGCAGTTTCTGGTCCTACCAGCAAGAGTTGTTTTCTGGTAAGAAGAGTCACTATTGCGCTCCCATTGTCATACACAGGGCAAATAGCACTAGCATCTGTTCCCAGCATGAACAGTGTATTGGACTGAAGAGGATCTACAGTTCTTGTCAGTTTCCCAAGCAGAGTTGAACTAGATATGGACCGTGTGTGTAGGAAGCACAGCTCTTTTGTTCTGAGAATGCTCATTGTTCTTGCCCTATAGGAAATACTTTAGAGTAGAAGAGTGCTGTTTTCTCAATCCAGAGTGTGTTTATTGTAAGTCGAGCTAGCATTTTTTTCCCAGTCCTTAATGGAGTTGAATCCCATGTAGTTTCTGGTCCTAGCAGCAAGAGTTGTTTTCTGGTAAGAAGAGTCACTATTGTGCTCCCATTGTCATACACAGGGCAAATAGCACTGGCGTCTGTTCCCATCAAGTACAGTGTATTGGACTGACGAGGATCTACTGTTCTTGTCAGTTTCCAAAGCAGAATTGAACTAGATATGGCACGTGTGTAGGAAGCACAGTTCTTTTGTTCTGAGCAAGCTCACTGTTCTGGCCCTATAGGAAACACAGTTGAGTAGAAGAGTGGTCTTTTCTCAAAAGCAGAGTGTGTTTCTTGTAAGGCGAGCTAGCGATTGTTTCCCAGTCAGAAATGGAGTTGAATCACATCGAGTTTTTGGTCCTATGAGCAAGAGTTGTTTTCTGGTAAGGAAAGTCACTATTGCGTTCCCATTGCCATACACAGTGCAAATAGGACTCGCGTCTGTTCCCAGCAAGTACAGTGTATTGGACTAAAGAGGAGCTACTGTTCTTGTCAGTTTCCAACGCCGAATTGAACTAGATATGGCACGTGTGTAGGAAGCACAGTTCGTTTTTTCTAAGCAAGCAAACTGTTTTGGCCCTATAGTAAACACAGTAGAGTAGAAGAGTGATCATTTCTCAAAAGCAGAGTGTGTTTCGTGTAAGGCGAGCTAGCGTTTGTTTCCCAGTCCTAAATGGAGTTGAATCTCATGCAGTTTCTGGTCCTATGAGCAAGAGGTGTTTTCTGATAAGAAGTGTCAATATTGCGCTCCCATTGTCATACACAGGGCAAATAGCACTCTAGTCTGTTCCCAGCAAGTACAGTGTATTGGACTGAAGCGGAGCTACTGTTCTTGTCAGTTTCCTAAGCAGAGTTGAACTAGATATGGCCCGTGTGTGTAGGAAGCACAGTTCTTTTGTTCTGAGCAAGCTCACTGTTCTGGCCCTGTAGGAAACACAGTAGAGTAGAAGAGTGCTCTTTTCTCAAAAGCAGAGTGTGTTTCTTGTAAGGCGAGCTAGCATTTGTTTCCCAGTCCTAAATGGAGTTGAATCACATGCAGTTTTTGGTCCTACAAGCAAGATTTGTTTTCTGGTAATGAAAGTCACTCTTGCGCTCCCATTGCCATACACAGTACAAATAGCACTAGAGTCTGTTCCCAGTAAGTACAGTGTATTGGACTGAAGAGGAGCTACTGTTCTTGTCAGTTTCCTAAGCAGAGTTGAACTAGATATGGACTGTGTGTGTAGGAAGCACAGTTCTTTTGTTCTGAGAATGCTCACTGTTCTGGCCCTATAGGAAACACATTAGAGTAGAAGAGTGCTGTTTTCTCAATCCAGAGTGTGTTTATTATAAGTCGAGCTAGCGATTGTTTCCCAGTAAGAAATGGAGTTGAATCCCATGCAGTTTCTGGTCCTACGAGCAAGAGGTGTTTTCTGATAAGAAGAGTCACTATTGCGCTCCTATTGCCATACACAGTGCAAATAGCACTCGTGTCTGTTCGCAGCCAGTACAGTGTATTGGACTGAAGCGGAGCTGCTGTTCTTGTCAGTTTCCTAAGCAGAGTTGAACTAGATATAGCCCGTGTGTGTAGGAAGCACAGTTCTTTTGTTCTGAGCAAGCTCACTGTTCGGCCCCCATAGGAAACACAGTAGAGTAGAAGAGTGCTCTTTTCTCAAAAGCAGAGTGTGTTTCTTGTAAGGCGAGCTGACATTTGTTTCCCAATCAGAAATGGAGTTGAATCCCATGCAGTTTCTGGTCCTACGAGCAAGAGTTGTTTTCTGGTAAGAAGAGTCACTATTGTGCTTCCATTGTCATACACAGGGCAAATAGCACTGGCGTCTGTTCACAGCATGAACAGTGTATTGGACTGAAGAGGATCTACAGTTCTTGTCAGTTTCCCAAGCAGAGTTGAACTAGATATGGACCGTGTGTGTAGGAAGCACAGCTCTTTTGTTCTGAGAATGCTCATTGTTCTTGCCCTATAGGAAATACTTTAGAGTAGAAGAGTGCTGTTTTCTCAATCCAGAGTGTGTTTATTGTAAGTCGAGCTAGCATTTTTTTCCCAGTCTTTAATGGAGTTGAATCCCATGTAGTTTCTGGTCCTACCAGCAAGAGTTGTTTTCTGGTAAGAAGAGTCACTATTGTGCTCCCATTGTCATACACAGGGCAAATAGCACTGGCGTCTGTTCCCAGCAAGTACAGTGTATTGGACTGACGAGGATCTACTGTTCTTGTCAGTTTCCAAAGCAGAATTGAACTAGATATGGCACGTGTGTAGGAAGCACAGTTCTTTTGTTCTGAGCAAGCTCACTGTTCTGGCCCTATAGGAAACACAGTTGAGTAGAAGAGTGGTCTTTTCTCAAAAGCAGAGTGTGTTTCTTGTAAGGCGAGCTAGCGATTGTTTCCCAGTCAGAAATGGAGTTGAATCACATCCAGTTTTTGGTCCTATGAGCAAGAGTTGTTTTCTGGTAAGGAAAGTCACTATTGCGTTCCCATTGCCATACACAGTGCAAATAGGACTCGCGTCTGTTCCCAGCAAGTACAGTGTATTGGACTAAAGAGGAGCTACTGTTCTTGTCCGTTTCCTAAGCAGAGTTGAACTAGATATGGCCCGTGTGTGTAGGAAGCACAGTTCTTTTGTTCTGAGCAAGCTCAATGTTCGCACGCCATAGGAAACACAGTAGAGTAGAAGAGTGCTCTTTTCTCAAAAGCAGAGTGTGTTTCTTGTAAGGCGAGCTAGCATTTCTTTCCCAGTCCTAAATGGAGTTGAATCACATGCAGTTTTTGGTCGTACGAGCAAGAGTTGTTTTCTGGTAAGGAAAGTCACTATTTTGCTTCCATTGGCATACACAGTGCAAATAGCACTGGCATCTGTTCCGAGCAAGTACAGTGTATTGGACTGACCAGGATCTACTGTTCTTGTCAGTTTCCAAAGCAGAATTGAACTAGATATGGCACGTGTGTAGGAAGCACAGTTCGTTTTTTCTAAGCAAGCAAACTGTATTGGCCCTATTGGAAACACAGTAGAGTAGAAGAGTGATCATTTCTCAAAAGCAGAGTGTGTTTCTTGTAAGGTGAGCTAGCGTTTGTTTCCCAGTCCTAAATGGAGTTGAATCACATGCAGTTTCTGGTCCTACGAGCAAGAGTTGTTTTTTTTGTAAGAAGAGTCACTATTGTGCTCCCATTGTCATACACAGGGCAAAGAGCACTGGCGTCTGTTCCCAGCATGTACAGTCAGTGTATTGGACTGAAGAGGAGCTACTGTTCTTGTCATTTTCCTAAGCAGAATTGAACTAGATGTGGCCATGTGTGTAGGAAGCACAGTTCTTTTGTTCTGAGCAAGCTCACTGTTCTGGCCCTATAGGAAACACAGTAGAGTAGAAGAGTGCTCTTTTCTCAAAAGCAGAGTGTGTTTCTTGTAAGGCGAGCTAGCATTTGTTTCCCAGTCCTAAATGGAGTTGAATCACATGCAGTTTTTGGTCCTACGAGGAAGAGTTGTTTTCTGGTAAGGAAAGTCACTATTGTGCTCCCATTTCCATACACAGTGCAAATAGCACTGGTGTCTGTTCCCAGCATGTACAGTGTATTGGACTGAAGCGGAGCTACTGTTCTTGTCAGTTTCCTAAGCAGAGTTGAACTAGATATGGCGCGTGTGTGTAGGAAGCACAGTTCTTTTGTTCTGAGCAAGCTCACTATTCGGACCCCTTAGGAAACACAGTAGAGTAGAAGAGTGCTCTTTTCTCAAAAGCAGAGTGTGTTTCTTGTAAGGCGAGTTAGTGTTTGTTTCCCAGTCAGAATTGGAGTTGAATCCCATGCAGTTCCTGGTCCTATGAGCAAGAGTTGTTTTCTGATAAGAAGAGTCACTATTGTGTTCCTATTGCCATACACAGTGCAAATAATACTCGCGTCGGTTCCCAGCTAGTACAGTGTATTGAACTGAAGAGGAGCTACCGTTCTTGTCAGTTTCCTAAGCAGAGTTGAACTAGATATGGCCCGTGTGTGTAGGAAGCACAGTTCTTTTGTTCTGAGCAAGCTCACTGTTCGTACCCCATAGGAAACACAGTAGAGTAGAAGAGTGGTCTTTTCTCAAAAGCAGAGTGTTTTTCTTGTAAGGCGAGCTAGCGATTGTTTCCCAGTCAGAAATGTAGTTGAATCACATCCAGTTTTTGGTCCTACGAGCAAGAGTTGTTTTCTGGTAAGGAAAGTCACTATTGTGCTCCCATTGCCATACACAGTGCAAATAGGACTCGTGTCTGTTCCAAGCAAGTACAGTGTATTGGACTAAAGAGGAGCTACTGTTCTTGTCAGTTTCCTAAGCAGAGTTGAAATAGATATGGCCCATGTGTGTAGGAAGCACAATTCTTTTGTTCTGAGAATGCTCACTGTTCTGGCCCTATAGGAAACACATTAGCGTTGAAGAGTGCTCTTTTCTCAATCTAGAGTGTGTTTCTTGTAAGTCGAGCTAGCGTTTGTTTCCCAGTCCTAAATGGAGTTGAATCCCATGCAGTTTCTGGTCCTACCAGCAAGAGTTGTTTTCTGGTAAGAAAAGTCACTATTGTGCTCCCATTGTCGTACACAGGGTAAATAGCGCTGGCGTCTGTTCCCAGCAAGTACAGTGTATCGGACTGAAGAGGATCTACTGTTCTTGTCACTTTCCAAAGCAGAATTGAACTAGATATGGCCCGTGTGTGTAGGAAGCACAGTTCTTTTGTTCTAAGCAAGCTAACTGTTCTGGGCTTATAGGAAACACCGTAGAGTAGAAGAGTGATCAATTCTCAAAAGCAGAGTGTGTTTCTTGTAAGGCGAGCTAGAGTTTGTTTTCTTGTCCTAAATGGAGTTGACTCCCATGCAGTTTTTGGTCCTACGTGCAAGAGTTGTTTTCTGGTTAGGGAAGTCACTATTGTGCTCCCTTTGAAATACACAGTGCAAATAGCACTCGCGTCTGTTCCCAGCAAGTACAGGGTGTTGGACTGAAGAGGAGCTATTGTTCTTGTCAGTTTTCTAAGCAGAGTTGTACTAGAAATGGTCTGTGTGTGTAGGAAGCACAGGTCTTTTGTTCTGAGCAAGCTCACTGTTCAGACCCCAAAGGAAACACAGTAGAGTAGAAGAGTGCTCTTTTCTCAAAAGAAGACTGTGTTTCTTGTAAGGTGAGCTAGCGTTTGTTTCCCAGTCCTAAATGGAGTTGAATCACATGCAGTTTCTGGTCCTACGAGCAAGAGTTGTTTTCTGGTAAGAAGAGTCACTATTGTGCTCCCATTGTCATACACAGGGCAAATAGCACTCGCGTCTGTTCCCAGCAAGTACAGTGTATTGGACTGAAGCGGAGCTACTGTTCTTGTCAGTTTACTAAGCAGAGTTGAACTAGATATGGCCTGTGTGTGTAGGAAGCACAGGTCTTTTGTTCTGAGCAAGCTCACTTTTTGGACCCCATAGGAAACACAGTAGAGTAGAAGAGTGCTCATTTCTCAAAAGCAGTGTGATTCTTGTAAGGCGAGCTAGTGTTTGTTTCCCAGTCAGAAATGGAGTTGAATCCCATGCAGTTTCTGGTCCTACGAGCAAGAGGTGTTTTCTGATAAGAAGAGTCACTATTGCGCTCCTATTGCCATACACAGTGCAAATAGCACTCGTGTCTGTTCCCAGCCAGTACAGTGTATTGGACTGAAGCAGAGCTGCTGTTCTTGTCAGTTTCCTAAGCAGAGTTGAACTAGATATAGCCCGTGTGTGTAGGAAGCACAGTTCTTTTGTTCTGAGCAAGCTCACTGTTCGGCTCCCATAGGAAACACAGTAGAGTAGACGAGTGCTCTTTTCTCAAAAGCAGAGTGTGTTTCTTGTAAGGCGAGCTGGCATTTGTTTCCCAATCAGAAATGGAGTTGAATCCCATGCAGTTTCTGGTCCTACGAGCAAGAGTTGTTTTCTGGTAAGAAGAGTCACTATTGCGCTCCCATTGTCATACACAGTGCAAATAGCACTAGCATCTGTTCCCAGCATGAACAGTGTATTGGACTGAAGAGGATCTACAGTTCTTGTCAGTTTCCTAAGCAGAGTTGAACTAGATATGGACCATGTGTGTAGGAAGCACAGCTCTTTTGTTCTGAGAATGCTCATTGTTCTTGCCCTATAGGAAATACTTTAGAGTAGAAGAGTGCTGTTTTCTCAATCCAGAGTGTGTTTATTGTAAGTCGAGCTAGCATTTTTTTCCCAGTCCTTAATGGAGTTGAATCCCATGTAGTTTCTGGTCCTACCAGCAAGAGTTGTTTTCTGGTAAGAAGAGTCACTATTGTGCTCCCATTGTCATACACAGGGCAAATAGCACTTGCGTCTGTTCCCAGCAAGTACAGTGTATTGGACTGACGAGGATCTACTGTTCTTGTCAGTTTCCAAAGCAGAATTGAACTAGATATGGCACGTGTGTAGGAAGCACAGTTCTTTTGTTCTGAGCAAACTCACTGTTCTGGCCCTATAGGAAACACAGTTGAGTAGAAGAGTGGTCTTTTCTCAAAAGCAGAGTGTGTTTCTTGTAAGGCGAGCTAGCGATTGTTTCCCAGTCAGAAATGGAGTTGAATCACATCCAGTTTTTGGTCCTATGAGCAAGAGATGTTTTCTGGTAAGGAAAGTCACTATTGCGTTCCCATTGCCATACACAGTGCAAATAGGACTCGCGTCTGTTCCCAGCAAGTACAGTGTATTGGACTAAAGAGGAGCTACTGTTCTTGTCAGTTTCCTAAGCAGAGTTGAACTAGATATGGCCCGTGTGTGTAGGAAGCACAGTTCTTTTGTTCTGAGCAAGCTCAATGTTCGCACGCCATAGGAAACACAGTAGAGTAGAAGAGTGCTCTTTTCTCAAAAGCAGAGTGTGTTTCTTGTAAGGCGAGCTAGCATTTGTTTCCCAGTCCTAAGTGGAGTTGAATCACATGCAGTTTTTGGTCCTACGAGCAAGAGTTGTTTTCTGGTAAGGAAAGTCACTATTTTGCTTCCATTGTCATACACAGTGCAAATAGCACTGGCGACTGTTCCGAGCAAGTACAGTGTATTGGACTGACCAGGATCTACTGTTCTTGTCAGTT
Source organism: Peromyscus eremicus (assembly GCF_949786415.1). Taxonomy (NCBI): domain Eukaryota; kingdom Metazoa; phylum Chordata; class Mammalia; order Rodentia; family Cricetidae; genus Peromyscus; species Peromyscus eremicus. Next base: position 127,506 of record NW_026735292.1, on the reverse strand, counting down.
TCCAAAGCAGAATTGAACTATATATGGCACGTGTGTAGGAAGCACAGTTCGCTTTTTCTAAGCAAGCAAGCTGTATTGGCCCTATTGGAAACACAGTAGAGTAGAAGAGTGATCATTTCTCAAAAGCAGAGTGTGTTTCTTGTAAGGTGAGCTAGCGTTTGTTTCCCAGTCCTAAATGGAGTTGAATCACATGCAGTTTCTGGTCCTACGAGCAAGAGTTGTTTTTTTTGTAAGAAGAGTCACTATTGTGCTCCCATTGTCATACACAGGGCAAAGAGCACTGGCGTCTGTTCCCAGCATGTACAGTCAGTGTATTGGACTGAAGAGGAGCTACTGTTCTTGTCATTTTCCTAAGCAGAATTGAACTAGATGTGGCCATGTGTGTAGGAAGCACAGTTCTTTTGTTCTGAGCAAGCTCACTGTTCTGGCCCTATAGGAAACACAGTAGAGTATAAGAGTGCTCTTTTCTCAAAAGCAGAGTGTGTTTCTTGTAAGGCGAGCTAGCATTTGTTTCCCAGTCCTAAATGGAGTTGAATCACATGCAGTTTTTGGTCCTACGAGGAAGAGTTGTTTTCTGGTAAGGAAAGTCACTATTGTGCTCCCATTTCCATACACAGTGCAAATAGCACTGGCGTCTGTTCCCAGCATGTACAGTGTATTGGACTGAAGCGGAGCTACTGTTCTTGTCAGTTTCCTAAGCAGAGTTGAACTAGATATGGCCCGTGTGTGTAGGATGCACAGTTCTTTTGTTCTGAGCAAGCTCACTATTCGGACCCCTTAGGAAACACAGTAGAGTAGAAGAGTGCTCTTTTCTCAAAAGCAGAGTGTGTTTCTTGTAAGGCGAGTTAGTGTTTGTTTCCCAGTCAGAATTGGAGTTGAATCCCATGCAGTTTCTGGTCCTATGAGCAAGAGTTGTTTTCTGATAAGAAGAGTCACTATTGTGCTCCTATTGCCATACACAGTGCAAATAGCACTCGCGTCGGTTCCCAGCTAGTACAGTGTATTGGACTGAAGAGGAGCTACCGTTCTTGTCAGTTTCCTAAGCAGAGTTGAACTAGATATGGCCCGTGTGTGTAGGAAGCACAGTTCTTTTGTTCTGAGCAAGCTCACTGTTCGTACCCCATAGGAAACACAGTAGAGTAGAAGAGTGGTCTTTTCTCAAAAGCAGAGTGTGTTTCTTGTAAGGCGAGCTAGCGATTGTTTCCCAGTCAGAAATGTAGTTGAATCACATCCAGTTTTTGGTCCTACGAGCAAGAGTTGTTTTCTGGTAAGGAAAGTCACTATTGTGCTCCCATTGCCATACACAGTGCAAATAGGACTCGCGTCTGTTCCCAGCAAGTACAGTGTATTGGACTAAAGAGGAGCTACTGTTCTTGTCAGTTTCCTAAGCAGAGTTGAAATAGATATGGCCCATGTGTGTAGGAAGCACAATTCTTTTGTTCTGAGAATGCTCACTGTTCTGGCCCTATAGGAAACACATTAGCGTTGAAGAGTGCTCTTTTCTCAATCTAGAGTGTGTTTCTTGTAAGTCGAGCTAGCGTTTGTTTCCCAGTCCTAAATGGAGTTGAATCCCATGCAGTTTTTGGTCCTACGTGCAAGAGTTGTTTTCTGGTTAGGGAAGTCACTATTGTGCTCCCTTTGAAATACACAGTGCAAATAGCACTCGCGTCTGTTCCCAGCAAGTACAGGGTGTTGGACTGAAGAGGAGCTATTGTTCTTGTCAGTTTTCTAAGCAGAGTTGAACTAGATATGGTCTGTGTGTGTAGGAAGCACAGGTCTTTTGTTCTGAGCAAGCTCACTGTTCAGACCCCAAAGGAAACACAGTAGAGTAGAAGAGTGCTCTTTTCTCAAAAGAAGACTGTGTTTCTTGTAAGGTGAGCTAGCGTTTGTTTCCCAGTCCTAAATGGAGTTGAGTCACATGCAGTTTCTGGTCCTACGAGCAAGAGTTGTTTTCTGGTAAGAAGAGTCACTATTGTGCTCCCATTGTCATACACAGGGCAAATAGCACTCGCGTCTGTTCCCAGCAAGTACAGTGTATTGGACTGAAGCGGAGCTACTGTTCTTGTCAGTTTCCTAAGCAGAGTTGAACTAGATATGGCCTGTGTGTGTAGGAAGCACAGGTCTTTTGTTCTGAGCAAGCTCACTTTTCGGACCCCATAGGAAACCCAGTAGAGTAGAAGAGTGCTCTTTTCTCAAAAGCAGTGTGTTTCTTGTAAGGCGAGCTAGTGTTTGTTTCCCAGTCAGAAATGGAGTTGAATCCCATGCAGTTTCTGGTCCTACCAGCAAGAGTTGTTTTCTGGTAAGAAGAGTCGCTATTGTGCTCCCACTGTCATACACAGGGCAAAAAGCACTGGCGTCTGTTCCCAGCAAGTACAGTGTATTGGACTGAAGTGGAGCTACTGTTCTTGTCAGTTTCCTAAGCAGAGTTGAACTAGATATATCCCGTGTGTGAAGGAAGCACAGTTCTTTTGTTCTGAGCAAGCTCACTGTTCGGACCCCATAGGAAACACAGTAGAGTAGAAGAGTGCTCTTTTCTCAAAAGCAGAGTGTGTTTCTTGTAAGGCGAGCTAGCGTTTGTTTCCCAGTCCTAAATGGAGTTGAATCCCATGCAGTTTTTGGTCCTACGAGCAAGAGTTGTTCTCTGTTAAGGAAAGTCACTATTGCGCTCCCATTGTCATACACAGGGCAAATAGCACTGGCTTCTGTTCGCAGCATGTACAGTGTATTGGACTGAAGAGGATCTACTGTTCTTGTCAGTTTCCTAAGCAGAATTGAACTAGATATGGCCATGTGTGTAGGAAGAACAGTTCTTTTGTTCTGAGCAAGCTCACTGTTCTGGCCGTATAGGAAACACAGTAGAGTAGAAGTGTGCTCTTTTCTCAAAAGCAGAGTGTGTTTCTTGTAAGGCGAGCTAGCGTTTTTTCCCAGTCCTAAATGGAGTTGAATCACATGCAGTTTTTGGTCCTACGAGCAAGAGTTGTTTTCTGGTAAGGAAAGTCACTATTGTGCTCCCATTTCCATATACAGTGCAAATAGCACTCGCGTCTGTTCCCAGCAAGTACAGTGTATTGGACTGAAGCGGAGCTACTGTTCTTGTCAGTTTCCTAAGCAGAGTTGAACTAGATATGGCCCCTGTGTGTAGGAAGCACAGTTCTTTTGTTCTGAGCAAGCTCACTATTCGGACCCCATAGGAAACACAGTAGAGTAGAAGACTGCTCTTTTCTCAAAAGCAGAGTGTGTTTCTTGTAAGGCGAGCTAGCGTTTGTTTCCCAATCCTAAATGGAGTTGAATCACATGCAGTTTCTGCTCGTATGAGCAAGAGTTGTTTTCTGGTTAGAAGAGTCACTATTGTGCTCCCATTGTCATACACAGGGCAAATAGCACTGTCGTCTGTTCCCAGCATGAACAGTGTATTGCACTGAAGAGGATCTACTGTTCTTGTCAGTTTCCCAAGCAGAGTTGAACTAGATATGGACAGTGTGTAGGAAGCACAGCTCTTTTGTTCTGAGAATGCTCATTGTTCTTGTCCTATAGGAAAAACTTTAGAGTAGAAGAGTGCTGTTTTCTCAAAAGCAGAGTGTGTTTCTTGTAAGGCGAGCTGACATTTGTTTCCCAATCAGAAATGGAGTTGAATCCCATGCAGTTTCTGGTCCTACGAGCAAGAGTTGTTTTCTGGTAAGAAGAGTCACTATTGTGCTTCCATTGTCATAGACAGGGCAAATAGCACTGGCGTCTGTTCACAGCATGAACAGTGTATTGGACTGAAGAGGATCTACAGTTCTTGTCAGTTTCCCAAGCAGAGTTGAACTAGATATGGACCGTGTGTGTAGGAAGCACAGCTCTTTTGTTCTGAGAATGCTCATTGTTCTTGCCCTATAGGAAATACTTTAGAGTAGAAGAGTGCTGTTTTCTCAATCCAGAGTGTGTTTATTGTAAGTCGAGCTAGCATTTTTTTCCCAGTCTTTAATGGAGTTGAATCCCATGTAGTTTCTGGTCCTACCAGCAAGAGTTGTTTTCTGGTAAGAAGAGTCACTATTGTGCTCCCATTGTCATACACAGGGCAAATAGCACTGGCGTCTGTTCCCAGCAAGTACAGTGTATTGGACTGACGAGGATCTACTGTTCTTGTCAGTTTCCAAAGCAGAATTGAACTAGATATGGCACGTGTGTAGGAAGCACAGTTCTTTTGTTCTGAGCAAGCTCACTGTTCTGGCCCTATAGGAAACACAGTTGAGTAGAAGAGTGGTCTTTTCTCAAAAGCAGAGTGTGTTTCTTGTAAGGCGAGCTAGCGATTGTTTCCCAGTCAGAAATGGAGTTGAATCACATCCAGTTTTTGGTCCTATGAGCAAGAGTTGTTTTCTGGTAAGGAAAGTCACTATTGCTTTCCCATTGCCATACACAGTGCAAATAGGACTCGCGTCTGTTCCCAGCAAGTACAGTGTATTGGACTAAAGAGGAGCTACTGTTCTTGTCAGTTTCCTAAGCAGAGTTGAACTAGATATGGCCCGTGTGTGTAGGAAGCACAGTTCTTTTGTTCTGAGCAAGCTCAATTTTCGCACGCCATAGGAAACACAGTAGAGTAGAAGAGTGCTCTTTTCTCAAAAGCAGAGTGTGTTTCTTGTAAGGCGAGCTAGCGTTTGTTTCCCAGTACTAAATGGAGGTGAATCACATGCAGTTTTTGGTCCTACGAGCAAGAGTTGTTTTCTGGTAAGGAAAGTCACTATTGTGCTTCCATTGGCATACACATTGCAAATAGCACTGGCGTCTGTTCTGAGCAAGTACAGTGTATTGGACTGACGAGGATCTACTGTTCTTGTCAGTTTCCAAAGCAGAATTGAACTAGATATGGCACGTGTGTAGGAAGCACAGTTCGTTTTTTCTAAGCAAGCAAACTGTATTGGCCCTATTGGAAACACAGTAGAGAAGAATAATGATCATTTCTCAAAAGCAGAGTGTGTTTCTTGTATGGCGAGCTGGAGTTTGTTTCCCAGTCCTAAATGGGGTTGAATCACATGCAGTTTTTGGTCCTACGAGCAAGAGTTGTTTTCTGGTAAGGAAAGTCACTATTGTGCTCCCATTGCCATACACAGTGCAAATAGCACTCGCGTCTGTTCCTAGCAAGTACAGTGTATTGGACTGAAGAGGAGCTACTGTTCTTTTCAGTTTCTTAAGCAGAGTTGAACTAGATATGGCCCGTGTGTTTAGGAAGCACAGTTCTTTTGTTCTGAGCAAGCTCACTTTTCGGACCCCATAGGATACACAGCAGAGTAGAAGAGTGCTCTTTTCTCAAAATCAGAGTGTGTTTCTTGTAAGGTGAGCTAGCGTTTGTTTCCCAGTCCTAAATGGAGTTGAATCACATGCAGTTTCTGGTCCTACGAGCAAGAGTTGTTTTTTTGGTAAGAAGAGTCACTATTGCGCTCCCATTGTTATACACAGGGCAAATAGCACTGGCGTCTGTTCCCAGCATGTACAGTCAGTGTATTGAACGGAAGAGGAGCTACTGTTCTTGTCAGTTTTCTAAGCAGAATTGAACTAGATGTGGCCATGTGTGTAGGAAGCACAGTTCTTTTGTTCTGAGCAAGCTCACTGTTCTGGCCCTATAGGAAACACAGTAGAGTAGAAGAGTGCTCTTTTCTCAAAAGCAGAGTGTGTTTCTTGTAAGGTGAGCTAGCATTTGTTTCCCAGTCCTAAATGGAGTTGAATCACATGCAGTTTTTGGTCCTACGAGCAAGAGTTGTTTTCTGGTAAGGAAAGTCACTATTGTGCTCCCATTTCCATACACAGTGCAAATAGCACTGGCGTCTGTTCCCAGCAAGTACAGTGTATTGGACTGAAGCGGAGCTACTGTTCTTGTCAGTTTCCTAATCAGAGTTGAACTAGATATGGCCCCTGTGTGTAGGAAGCACAGTTCTTTTGTTCTGAGCAAGCTCACTATTCGGACCCCATAGGAAACACAGTAGAGTTGAAGAGTGCTCTTTCCTCAAAAGCAGAGTGTGTTTCTTGTAAGGCGAGCTAGCGTTTGTTTCCTAGTCCTAAATGGAGTTGAATCACATGCAGTTTCTGGTCCTACGAACAAGAGTTGTTTTCTGGTAAGGAAAGTCACTATTGTGATCCCATTGCCATACACAGTGCAAATAGCACTCGCGTCTGTTCATAACAAGTACAATGTTGGACTGAAGAGGAGCTACTGTTCTTGTCAGGTTCCTAAGCAGAGTTGAACTACATATGGTCCGTGTGTGTAGGAAGCACAGTTCTTTTGTTCTGAGCAAGCTCACTGTTTGGACCCCATAGGAAACACAGTAGACTAGAAGAGTGCTCCTTTCTCTAAAGAACAGTGTGTTTCTTGTAAGGCAAGCTAGCGTTTGTTTCCCAGTCCTAAATGGAGTTGAATCCCATGCAGTTTTTTGTCCTATGAGCAAGAGTTGTTTTCTGGTAAGACGAATCACTATTGTGCTCCAATTGCCCTACACAGTGCAAATAGCACTCACATCTGTTCCCAGCAAGTACAGTGTATTGGACTGAAGAGGATCTACTCTTCTTGTCAGTTTCCTAAGCAGAGTTGAACTAGATATGGCCCATGTGTGTAGGAAGCACAGTTCTTTTGTTCTGAGCAAGCTCACTGTTTGGACCCCATAGGAAACACAGTAGACTAGAAGAGTGCTCTTTTCTCAAAAGCAGAGTGTGTTTCATTTAAGGCGAGCTAGCATTTGTTTCCCAGTCCTAAATGGAGTTGAATCACATGCACTTTCTGGTCCTACGAGCAAGAGTTGTTTTCTGGTAAGGAAAGTCCCTATTGCGCTCCCATTGCCATATACAGTGTAAATAGCACTCGCGTCTGTTCCCAGCAAGTACAGTGTATTGGACTGAAGAGGAGCTACTGTTCTTGTCAGTTTCCTAAGCAGAGTTGAACTAGATATGGCCCGTGTGTGTAGGAGGCACAGTTCTTTTGTTCTGAGCAAGCTCACTGTTCGGCCCCCATAGGAAACACAGTAGAGTAGAAGAGTGCTCTTTTCTCAAAAGCAGAGTGTGTTTCTTGTAAGGCGAACTAGTGTTTGTTTCCCAGTCAGAAATGGAGTTGAAACACATGCAGTTTCTGGTCCTACGAGCAAGAGGTGTTTTCTGATAAGAAGAGTCACTATTGCGCTCCTATTGCCATACACAGTACAAATAGCACTCGAGTCTCTTCCCAGCAAGTACAGTGTATTGGACTGAAGAGGAGCTACTGTTCTTGTCAGTTTCCTAAGCAGAGTTGAACTAGATATGGACTGTGTGTGTAGGAAGCACAGTTCTTTTGTTCTGAGAATGCTCACTGTTCTGGCCCTATAGAAAACACATTAGAGTAGAAGAGTGCTGTTTTCTCAATCCAGAGTGTGTTTATTGTAAGTCGAGCTAGCGATTGTTTCCCAGTAAGAAATGGAGTTGAATCCCATGCAGTTTCTGGTCCTACGAGCAAAAGGTGTTTTCTGATAAGAAGAGTCACTATTGCGCTCCTATTGCCATACACAGTGCAAATAGCACTCGTGTCTGTTCCCAGCAAGTACAGTGTATTGGACTGAAGCGGAGCTACTGTTCTTGTCAGTTTCCTAAGCAGAGTTGAACTAGATATGGCCCGTGTGTGTAGGAAGCACAGTTCTTTTGTTCTGAGCAAGCTCACTGTTCGGCCCCCATAGGAAACACAGTAGAGTAGAAGAGTGCTCTTTTCTCAAAAGCAGAGTGTGTTTCTTGTAAGGCGAACTAGTGTTTGTTTCCCCGTCAGAAATGGAGTTGAATCCCATGCAGTTTCTGGTCCTAAGAGCAAGAGGTGTTTTCTGATAAGAAGAGTCACTATTGCGCTCCTATTGCCATACACAGTGCAAATAGCACTCGTGTCTGTTCCCAGCCAGTACAGTGTATTGGACTGAAGCGGAGCTACTGTTCCTGTCAGTTTCCTAAGCAGAGTTGAACTAGATATGGCCCGTGTGTGTAGGAAGCACAGTTCTTTTGTTCTGAGCAAGCTCACTGTTCGGCCCCCATAGGAAACACAGTAGAGTAGAAGAGTGCTCTTTTCTCAAAAGCAGAGTGTGTTTCTTGGTAGGCGAGCTAGCATTTGTTTCCCAGTCAGAAATGGAGTTGAATCCCATGCAGTTTCTGGTCCTACGAGCAAGAGGTGTTTTCTGATAAGAAGAGTCACCATTGTGCTCCTATTGCCATACACAGTGCAAATAGCACTTGGGTCTGTTCCCAGCAAGTACAGTGTATTCGACTGAAGAGGAGCTACTGTTCCTGTCAGTTTCCTAATCAGAGTTGAACTAGATATGGCCCGTGTGTGTAGGAAGCACAGTTCTTTTGTTCTGAGCAAGCTCACTATTCGGACACCATAGGAAACACAGTAGAGTAGAAGACTGCTCTTTTCTCGAAAGCAGAGTGTGTTTCTTGTAAGGCGAGCTAGCGTTTGTTTCCCAGTCCTAAATGGAGTTGAGTCACATGCAGTTTCTGGTCCTACGAGCAAGAGTTGTTTACTGATAAGAAGTGTCACTATTGCGCTCCCATTGTCATACACAGGGTAAATAGCACTCGCGTCTGTTCCCAGCAAGTGCAGTGTATTGGACTGAAGCGGAGCTACTGTTCTTGTCAGTTTCCTAAGCAGAGTTGAACTAGATATGGCCCGTGTGTATAGGAAACACAGTTCTTTTGTTCTGAGCAAGCTCACTGTTCGGACCCCATTGGAAACAGAGAAGAGTAGAAGAGTGCTCTTTTCTCAAAAGCAGAGTGTGTGTCTTGAAAGGCGAGCTAGCGTTTGTTTCCCAGTCCTAAATGGTGTTGAATCACATGAGGTTTTTGGTCCTACAAGCAAGGTTTGTTTTCTGTTAAGGAAAGTCACTATTGTGCTCCCATTGCCATACACAGTGCAAATAGCACTCGAGTGTGTTCCCAGCAAGTACAGTGTATTGGACTGGAGAGGAGCTACTGTTCTTGTCAGTTTCCTAAGCAGAATTGAACTAGATATGTACCGTGTGTAGGAAGCACAGTTCTTTTGTTCTGAGAATGCTCACTGTTCTGGCCCTATAGGAAACACATTAGAGTAGAAGAGTGCTGTTTTCTCAATCCAGAGTGCGTTTCTTGTAAGTCGAGCTACCGTTTGTTTTCCAGTCCTAAATGTAGTTGAATCCCATGCAGTTTCTGGTCCTACCAGCAAGAGTTTTTTTCTGGTAAGAAGAGTCACTATTGTGCTCCCATTGTCATACACAGGGCAAATAGCACTGGCGTCTGTTCCAAGCAAGTACAGTGTATTGGACTGAAGAGGATCTACTGTTCTTGTCAGTTTCCAAAGCAAAACTGAACTAGATATGGACCGTGTGTGTAGGATGCACAGTTCTTTTGTTCTAAGCAAGCTAACTGTTTTGGCCCTATAGGAAACACAGTAGAGTAAAAGAGTGATCATTTCTCAAAAGCATATTGTGTTTCTTGTAAGGCAAGCTAGCGTTTGTTTCCCAGTCCTAAATGGAGTTGAATCCCATGCAGGTTCTGGTCCTACGAGCAAGAGTTGTTTTCTGGTAAGAAGAGTCACTATTGGGCTCCCATTGCCATACACAGTGCAAATAGCACTGGCGTCTGTTCCCAGGAAGTACAGGGTATTGGACTGAAGCCGAGATACTGTTCTTGTCAATTTCCTAGGCAGAGTTGAACTAGATATTGCCCCTGTGTGTGGGAAGCCCAGTTCTTTTGTTCTGACCAAGCTCACTTTTCGGAACCCAAAGAAACACAGTAGAGTAGAAGAGTGCTCTTTTCTCAAAAGCAGAGTGTGTTTCTTGTAAGGCTAGCTAGCGTTTGTTTCCCAATCCTAAATGGAGTTGAATCACATGCAGTCTCTGGTCCTATGAGCAAGAGTTGTTTTCTGGTAAGAAGAGCCACTATTGTGCTGCCATTGCCATCTACAGGACAAATAGCACTGGTGTCTGTTCCCAGCAAATACAGTGTATTGGACTAAAGGGGATGTACTGTTCTTGTCAGGTTCCTAAGCAGAGTTGAACTAGATATGGCCCGTGTGTGTAGGAAGCACAGTTATTATGTTCTGAGCAAGCTCACTGTTCTGGCCCTATAGGAAACACAGTAGTGTAGAAGAGTGCTCTTTTCTCAAAAGCAGAGTGTGTTACTTGTAAGGAAAGCTAGCATTTTTTCCCTGTCCTAAATGGAGTTGAATCACATGCAGTTTCTGGTCCTACGTTCCAGAGTTGTTTACTGGTAAGGAAAGTCACTATTGCGCCCCCATTGCCATACACAGTGCAAATAGCACTCGCGTCTGTTCCCAACAAGTCCAGTGTATTGGACTGAAGAGGATCTACTGTTCTTTTCAGTTTCCTAAGCAGAGTTGAACTAGATATGGCCCATGTGTGTAGGAAGCACAGTTCTTTTTTTCTGAGCAAGCTCACTGTTTGGACCCCATAGAAAACACAGTAGAGTAGAAGAGTGCTCTTTTCTCAAAAGCAGAGTGTGTTTCATGTAAGCGAGCTAGCATTTGTTTCCCAGTCCTCAATGGAGTTGAATCACATGCATTTTCTGGTCCTACGAGCAAGAGTTGTTTTCTGGTAAGGAAAGTCACTATTGCACTCCCATTGCCATATACAGTGCAAATAGCACTCGCGTCTGTTCCAGCAAGTACTGTGTATCAGACTAAACAGGAGCTACTGTTCTTGTCAGTTTCCTAAGCAGAGTTGAACTAGATATGGCCCGTGTGTGTAGGAAGCACAGTTCTTTTGTTCTGAGCAACCTCACCGTTCTGGCCCTTTGGGAAACACAGTAGAGTAGAAGAGTGCTCTTTTCTCAAAACCACAGTGTGTTTCTTGTAAGGCGAGCTAGCGTTTGTTTCCCAGTCCTAAATGGAGTTGAGTCACATGCAGTTTTTTGTCCTACGAGCAAGAGTTGTTTTCTGGTAAGACGAGTCACTATTGTGCTCCCATTGCCACACACAGTGCAAATAGCACTCACGTCTGTTCCCAGCAAGTACAGTGTATTGGACTGAATAGGATCTACTGTTCTTTTCAGTTTCCTAAGCAGAGGTGAACTAGATATGGCCCGTGTGTGTAGGAAGCACAGTTCTTTTGTTCTGAGCAAGCTCACGGTTTGGACCCCATAGGAAACACAGTAGACTAGAAGAGTGCTCCTTTCTCTAAAGAAGAGTGTGTTTCTTGTAAGGCGAGCTAGCATTTGTTTCCCAGTCCTAAATGGAGTTGAATCCCATGCAGTTTCTGGTACTATGAGCAAGAGTTGTTTTCTGGTAAAGAAAGTCACTATTGTGCTGCCATTGCCATCCACAGGACAAATAGCACTGGCGTCTGTTGCCAGCAAGTACAGTGTATTGGACTGAAGAGGATCTACTGTTCTTGTCAGGTTCCTAAGTAGACTTGAACTAGATATGGCCGTTTGTGTAGGAAGTACAATGTTTTTTGTTCTGAGCAAGCTCACTGTTTGGAACCCATAGGAAACACAGTAGAGTAGAAGAGTGCTCTTTTCTCAAAAGCAGACTGTGTTTCTTGTAAGGCGAGCTAGCGTTTGTATCCCAGTCCTAAATGGAGTTGAATCACATGCAGTTTCTGGTCCTACGAGCAAGAGTTGTTTTCTGGTAAGGAAAGTCACTATTGTGCTCCCATTGCCATACACAGTGCAAATAGCACTCCCGTCTGTTCCCAGCAAGTACAGTTTATTGGACTGAAGAGGAGCTACTGTTCTTCTCAGTTTCCTAAGCAGAGTTGAATTAGATATGCCCCGTGTGTAGGAAGCACAATTCTTTTGTTCTGAGCAAGCTCACTGTTCTGGCCCTATGGGAAACACAGTAGAGTAGAAGAGTGCTCTTTTCTCAAAAGCAGAGTTGTTTCTTGTAAGGCGAGCTAGAGTTTGTTTCCCAGTCCTAAATGTAGTTGAGTCACATGCAGTTTTTTGTCCTATGAGCAAGAGTAGTTTTCTTGTAAGACGAGTCACTATTGTGCTCCAATTGCCCTACACAGTGCAAATAGCACTCGCGTCTGTTCCCAGCAAGTACAGAGTATTGGACTGAAGAGGATCTACTGTTCTTTTCAGTTTCCTAAGCAGAGTTGAACTAGATATGGCCCATGTGTGTAGGAAGCACAGTTCTTTTGTTATGAGCAAGCTCACTGTTTGGACCCCATAGGACACATAGTAGAGTAGAAGAGTGCTCTTTTCTCAAGAGCAGAGTATGTTTCATGTAAGGCGAGCTAGCATTTGTTTCCCAGTCCTAAATAGAGTTGAATCACATGCAGTTTCTGGTCCTATGAGCAAGAGTTGTTTACTGGTAAGGAAAGTCCCTATTGCGCTCCCATTGCCATATACAGTGCAAATAGCACTCGTGTCTGTTCACAGCAAGTACACTGTATCGGACTGAAAAGGAGCTACTGTTCTTGTCAGTTTCCTAAGCAGAGTTGAACTAGATATGGCCCGTGTGTAGGAAGCACAGTTCTTTTGTTCTGAGCAAGCTCACTGTTCTGGCCCTATAGGAAACACAGTGGAGTAGAAGAGTGCTCTTTTCACTAAAGCAGAGTGTTTTTCTTGTAAGGCGAGCTAGCGTTTGTTTCCCAGTCGGAAATGGAGTTGAAACACATGCAGTTTCTGGTCCTACATGCAAGAGTTGTTTTATGGTAAGAATAGTCAGTATTGTGCTGCCATTGCCATCTACAGGACAAATAGCACTGGCGTCTGTTCCCAGCAAATACAGTGTATTGGACTAAAGGGGATCTACTGTTCTTGTCAGGTTCCTAAGCAGAGTTGAACTAGATATGGCCCGTGTTTGTAGGAAGCACAGTTATTATGTTCTGTGTAAGCTCACTGTTCTGGCCCTATAGGAAACACAGTAGTGTAGAAGAGTGCTCTTTTCTCAAAAGCAGAGTGTGTTTCTTGTAAGGCAAGCTAGCGTTTTTTTCCCTGTCCTAAATGGAGTTGAATCACATGCAGTTTCTGGTCCTATGAGCAAGAGTTGTTTACTGGTAAGGAAAGTCACTATTGCGGTCCCATTGCCATACACAGTGCAAATAGCACTCGCATCTGATCCCAGAAGGTACAGTGTATCGGACTGAAGAGAGGCTACTGTTCTAGTCAGTTTCCTAAGCAGAGTTGAACTAGATATGGCCCGTGTGTGTAGGAAGCACAGTTCTTTTGTTCTGAGCAAGCTCACCGTTCTGGCCCTATGGGAAAAACAGTAGAGTAGAAGATCGCTCTTTTCTCAAAAGAAGAGTGTGTTTCTTGTAAGGCGAGCTAGAGTTTGTTTCCCAGTCCTAAATGGAGTTGAGTCACATGCAGTTTTTTGTCCTAGGAGCAAGAGTTGATTTCTGGTAAGACGAGTCACTATTGTGCTCTCATTGCCATACACAGTGCAAATAGCACTCGCGTCTGTTCCCAGCAAGTGCAGTGTATTGCATTGAATAGGATCTACTGTTCTTTTCAGTTTCCTAAGCAGAGGTGAACTAGATATGGCCCATGTGTGTAGGAAGCACAGTTCTTTTGTTCTGAGCAAGCTCACTGTTCGGACCCCATAGGAAACACAGTAGAGTAGACGAGTGCTCTTTTCTCTAAAGCAGAGTGTGTTTCTTGTAAGGCGAGCTAGCGTTTGTTTCCTAGTCCTAAATGGAGTTGAATCACATGCAGTTTCTGGTCCTACGAACAAGAGTTGTTTTCTGGTAAGGAAAGTCACTATTGTGATCCCATTGCCATACACAGTGCAAATAGCACTCGCGTCTGTTCATAACAAGTACAATGTTGGACTGAAGAGGAGCTACTGTTCTTGTCAGGTTCCTAAGCAGAGTTGAACTACATATGGTCCGTGTGTGTAGGAAGCACAGTTCTTCTGTTCTGAGCAAGCTCACTGTTTGGACCCCATAGGAAACACAGTAGACTAGAAGAGTGCTCCTTTCTCTAAAGAACAGTGTGTTTCTTGTAAGGCAAGCTAGCGTTTGTTTCCCAGTCCTAAATGGAGTTGAATCCCATGCAGTTTTTTGTCCTATGAGCAAGAGTTGTTTTCTGGTAAGACGAATCACTATTGTGCTCCAATTGCCCTACACAGTGCAAATAGCACTCACATCTGTTCCCAGCAAGTACAGTGTATTGGACTGAAGAGGATCTACTCTTCTTGTCAGTTTCCTAAGCAGAGTTGAACTAGATATGGCCCATGTGTGTAGGAAGCACAGTTCTTTTGTTCTGAGCAAGCTCACTGTTTGGACCCCATAGGAAACACAGTAGAGTAGAAGAGTGCTCTTTTCTCAAAAGCAGAGTGTGTTTCATTTAAGGCGAGCTAGCATTTGTTTCCCAGTCCTAAATGGAGTTGAATCACATGCACTTTCTGGTCCTACGAGCAAGAGTTGTTTTCTGGTAAGGAAAGTCCCTATTGCGCTCCCATTGCCATATACAGTGCAAATAGCACTCGCGTCTGTTCCCAGCAAGTACAGTGTATCGGACTGAAGAGGAGCTACTGTTCTTGTCAGTTTCCTAAGCAGAGTTGAACTAGATATGGCCCGTGTGTGTAGGAGGCACAGTTCTTTTGTTCTGAGCAAGCTCACTGTTCGGCCCCCATAGGAAACACAGTAGAGTAGAAGAGTGCTCTTTTCTCAAAAGCAGAGTGTGTTTCTTGTAAGGCGAACTAGTGTTTGTTTCCCAGTCAGAAATGGAGTTGAAACACATGCAGTTTCTGGTCCTACGAGCAAGAGGTGTTTTCTGATAAGAAGAGTCACTATTGCGCTCCTATTGCCATACACAGTACAAATAGCACTCGAGTCTGTTCCCAGCAAGTACAGTGTATTGGACTGAAGAGGAGCTACTGTTCTTGTCAGTTTCCTAAGCAGAGTTGAACTAGATATGGACTGTGTGTGTAGGAAGCACAGTTATTTGTTCTGAGAATGCTCACTGTTCTGGCCCTATAGAAAACACATTAGAGTAGAAGAGTGCTGTTTTCTCAATCCAGAGTGTGTTTATTGTAAGTCGAGCTAGCGATTGTTTCCCAGTAAGAAATGGAGTTGAATCCCATGCAGTTTCTGGTCCCACGATCAAGAGGTGTTTTCTGATAAGAAGAGTCACTATTGCGCTCCTATTGCCATACACAGTGCAAATAGCACTCGTGTCTGTTCCCAGCAAGTACAGTGTATTGGACTGAAGCAGAGCTACTGTTCTTGTCAGTTTCCTAAGCAGAGTTGAACTAGATATGGCCCGTGTGTGTAGGAAGCACAGTTCTTTTGTTCTGAGCAAGCTCACTGTTCGGCCCCCATAGGAAACACAGTAGAGTAGAAGAGTGCTCTTTTCTCAAAAGCAGAGTGTGTTTCTTGTAAGGCGAACTAGTGTTTGTTTCCCAGTCAGAAATGGAGTTGAATCCCATGCAGTTTCTGGTCCTAAGAGCAAGAGGTGTTTTCTGATAAGAAGAGTCACTATTGCGCTCCTATTGCCATACACAGTGCAAATAGCACTCGTGTCTGTTCCCTGCCAGTACAGTGTATTGGACTGAAGCGGAGCTACTGTTCCTGTCAGTTTCCTAAGCAGAGTTGAACTAGATATGGCCCGTGTGTGTAGGAAGCACAGTTCTTTTGTTCTGAACAAGCTCACTGTTCGGCCCCCATAGGAAACACAGTAGAGTAGAAGAGTGCTCTTTTCTCAAAAGCAGAGTGTGTTTCTTGGTAGGCGAGCTAGCATTTGTTTCCCAGTCAGAAATGGAGTTGAATCCCATGCAGTTTCTGGTCCTACGAGCAAGAGGTGTTTTCTGATAAGAAGAGTCACTATTGTGCTCCTATTGCCATACACAGTGCAAATAGCACTTGGGTCTGTTCCCAGCAAGTGCAGTGTATTGGACTGAAGTGGAGCTACTGTTCTTGTCAGTTTCCTAAGCAGAGTTGAACTAGATATGGCCCGTGTGTATAGGAAACACAGTTCTTTTGCTCTGAGCAAGCTCCCTGTTTGGACCCCATAGGAAACACAGTAGAGTAGAAGAGTGCTCTTTTCTCAAAAGCAGAGTGTGTTTCATTTAAGGCGAGCTAGCGTTTGTTTCCCAGTCCTAAATGGAGTTGAATCACATGCACTTTCTGGTCCTACGAGCAAGAGTTGTTTTCTGGTAAGGAAAGTCCCTATTGCGCTCCCATTACCATATACAGTACAAATAGCACTCGCGTCTGTTCCCAGCAAGTACAGTGTATCGGACTGAAAAGGAGCTACTGTTCTTTTCAGTTTCCTAAGCAGAGTTGAACTAGATATGGCCCATGTGTAGGAAGCACAGTTCTTTTGTTCTGAGCAAGCTCATTGTTCTGGCCCTATAGGAAACACAGTAGAGTAGAAGAGTGCTCTTTTCTCAAAAGCAGAGTGTGTTTCTTGTAAGGCGAGCTAGCGTTTGTTTCCCAGTCCTAAATGGAGTTGAAACACATGCAGTTTCTGGTCCTACAAGCAAGAGTTTTTTTATGGTAAGAATAGTCACTATTGCGCTGCCATTGCCATACACAGGACAAATAGCACTGGCGTCTGTTCCCAGCAAGTACAGTGTATAGGACTAAAGGGGATCTACTGTTCAAGCAGAGTTGAATTAGATATGGCCCGTGTGTATAGGAAGCACAGTTATTATGTTCTGAGCAAGCTCACTGTTCTGGCCCTATAGGAAACACAGTAGAGTAGAAGAGTGCCCTTTTCTCAAAAGCAGAGTGTGTTTCTTGTAAGGCAAGCTAGCGTTTTTTTCCTAGTCCTAAATGGAGTTGAATCACATGCACTTTATGGTCCTACGAGCAAGAGTTGTTTTCTGGTAAGGAAAGTCACTATTGTGCTCCCATTGCCATACACAGTGCAAATAGCACTCGCGTCTGTTCCCAGCAAGTACAGTGTATTGGAATGAAGAGGATCTACTGTTCTTTTCAGTTTCCTAAGGAGAGGTGAACTAGATATGGCCCATGTGTGTAGGAAGCACAGTTCTTTTGTTCTGAGCAAGCTCACTGTTCGGACCCCTTAGGAAACACAGTAGACTAGAAGAGTGCTCTTTCATCAAAAGCAGAGTGTGTTTCATGTAAGGTGAGGTAGCCTTTGTTTCCCAGTCCTAAATGGAGTTGAATCACATGCAGTTTCTGGTCCTATAAGCAAGAGTTGTTTTCTGGTAAAGAAAGTCACTATTGCACTCCCATTGCCATACACAGTGCAAATAGCACTGGCGTCTGTTCCCAGCAAGTACAGTGTATCGGACTGAAGAGGAGCTACTGTTCTTGTCAGTTTCCTAAGCAGACTTGAACTAGATATGGCCGTGTGTGTAGGAAGCACAATTTTTTTTGTTCTGAGCAAGCTCACTGTTTGGACCCCATAGGAAACACAGTAGAGTAGAAGAGTGCTCTTTTCTCAAAAGCAGACTGTGTTTCTTGTAAGGCGAGCTAGGGTTTTTTTCCCAGTCCTAAATGGAGTTGAATCACAAGCAGTTGCTGGTCCTACGAGCAAGAGTTGTTTTCTGGTAAGGAAAGTCACTATTGCACTCCCATTGCCACACACAGTTCAAATAGCACTCGAGTCTGTTCCCAGCAAGTACAGCGTATCAGAATGAAGAGGAGCTACTGTTCTTGTCAGTTTCCTAATCAGAGTTGAAATAGATATGGCCCGTGTGTAGGAAGCACAGTTCTTTTGTTCTGAGCAAGCTCACTGTTCTGGCCCTATAGGAAACACAGTAGAGTCGAAGTGTGCTCTTTTCTCTAAAGCAGAGTGTGTATCTTGTAAGGCGAGCTAGCGTTTGTTTCCCAGTCCTAAATGGAGTTGAAACACATGCAGTTTCTGGTCCTACGAGCAAGAGTTGTTTTATGGTAAGAATAGTCACTATTGCGCTTCCATTGCCATACACAGGACAAATAGCGCTGGCATCTGTTCCCAGCAAGTACAGTGTATTCGACTAAAAGGGATCTACTGTTCTTGTCAGGTTCCTAAGCAGAGTTGAACTAGATATGGTCCGTGTGTGTAGGAAGCATAGTTATTATGTTCTGAGCAAGCTCACTGTTCTGGCCCTATAGGAAACACAGTAGAGTAGAAGAGTGCTCTTTTCTCTAAAGCAGAGTGTGTTTCTTGTAAGGCAAGCTAGCGTTTGTTTCCTAGTCATAAATGGAGTTGAATCACATGCAGTTTCTGGTCCTACAAGCAAGAGTTGTTTTCTGGTTAGGAAAGTCACTATTGTGCTCCCATTGCCATACACAGTGCAAATAGCACTCGCATCTGTTCCCAGCAAGTACAGTGTTGGACTGAAGAGGAGCTACTGTTCTTGTCAGGTTCCTAAGCAGAGTTGAACTAGATATGCCCCGTGGGTGTAGAAAACACACTTCTTTTGTTCTGAGCAAGCTTACTGTTCTGGCCCTATGGGAAACACAATAGAGTAGAAGAGTGTTCTTTTCTCAAAAGCAGAGTGTGTTTCTTGTAAGGCGAGCTGGAGTTTGTTTCCGAGTCCTAAATGTAGTTGAGTCACATGCAGTTTTTTGTCCTATGAGCAAGTGTTGTTTTTGGAAGACGAGTCACTGTTTGCTCCAATTTCCCTACACAGTGCAAATAGCACTCGCGTCTGTTCCCAGCAAGTACAGTGTATTGGACTGAAGAGGATCTACTGTTCTTGTCAGTTTCCTAAGTAGAGTTGAACTAGATATGGACTGTGTGTGTAGGCAGCACAGTTTTTTTGTTCTGAGCAAGCTCACTGTTTGGACCCCATAGGAAACACAGTAGAGTAGAAGAGTGCTCTTTTCTCAAAAGCAGACTGTGTTTCTTGTAAGGCGAGCTAGCGTTTGTTTCCCAGTCCTAAATGGAGTTGAATCACATGCAGTTTCTGGTCCTACGAGCAAGAGTTGTTTTCTGGTAAGGAAAGTCACTATTGCGCTCCCATTGCCATACACAGTGCAAATAGCACTCCCGTCTGTTCCTAGCAAGTACAGTGTATTGGACTGAAGAGGAGCTACTGTTCTTCTCAGTTTCCTAAGGAGAGTTGAACTAGATATGCCCCGTGTGTGTAGGAAGCACAGTTCTTTTGTTCTGAGCAAGCTCACTGTTCTGGCCCTATGGGAAACACAGTAGAGTAGAAGAGTGTTCTTTTCTCAAAAGCAGAGTGTGTTTCTTGTAAGGCGAACTAGAGTTTGTTTCCCAGTCCTAAATGTAGTTGAGTCACTTGCAGTTTTTTGTCCTATGAGCAAGAGTTGTTTTCTGGTAAGACGAGTCACTATTGTGCTCCAATTGCCCTACACAGTGCAAATAGCACTCGCGTCTGTTCCCAGCAAGTACAGTGTATTGGACTGAAGAGGATCTACTGTTCTTTTCAGTTTCCTAAGCAGAGTTGAACTAGATATGGCCCATGTGTGTAGGAAGCACAGTTCTTTTGTTCTGAGCAATCTCACTGTTTGGACCCCATAAGAAACACAGTAGAGTAGAAGAGTGCTCTTTTCTCAAAAGCAGAGTGTGTTTCATGTAAGGCGAGGTAGTGTTTATTTCCCAGTCCTAAATGGAGTTGAATCACATGCATTTTCTGGTCCTATGAGCAAGAGTTGTTTTCTGGTAAGGAAAGTCACTATTGCACTCCCATTGCCATACACAGTGCAAATAGCACTCCCGTCTGTTCCTAGCAAGTACATTGTATTGGACTGAAGAGGAGCTACTGTTCTTCTCAGTTTCCTAAGCAGAGTTGAACTAGATATGCCCCGTGTGTGTAGGAAGCACAGTTCTTTTGTTCTGAGCAAGCTCACTGTTCTATCCCTATTGGAAACACAGTAGAGTAGAAAAGTGTTCTTTTCTCAAAAGCAGAGTGTGTTTCTCATAAGGCGAGCTAGAGTTTGTTTCCCAGTCCTAAATGTAGTTGAGTCACATGCAGTTTTTTGTCCTACGAGCAAGAGTTGTTTTCTGGTAAGACGAGTCACTATTGTGCTCCAATTGCCATACACAGTGCAAATAGCACTCGCGTCTGTTCCCAGCAAGTACAGTGTATTGGACTGAAGAGGAGCTACTGTTCTTGTCAGGTTCCTAAGCAGAGTTGAACTAATTATGGTCCCTGTGTGTAGGAACCACAATTCTTTTGTTCTGAGCAAGCTCACTGTTTGGACCACATAGGAAACACAGTAGACTAGAAGAGTGCTGCTTTCTCTAAAGCAGAGTGTGTTTCTTGTAAGGCGAGCTAGCATTTGTTTCCCAGTCCTAAATGGAGTTGAATCCCATGCAGTTTCTGGTCCTATGAGCAAGAGTTTTTTTCTGGTAAGGAAAGTCACTATTGCGCTGCCATTGCCATACACAGGACAAATAGCACTGGCGTCTGTTGCCAGCAAGTACAGTTTATTGGACTGAAGAGGAGCTACTGTTCTTGTCAGGTTCCTAAGCAGACTTGAACTACACATGGCCTTGTGTATAGGAAGCACAATTTTTTTTGTTCTGAGCAAGCTCACTGTTTTGACCACATAGGAAACACAGTAGAGTAGAAGAGTGCTCTTTTCTCAAAAGCAGACTGTGTTTCTTGTAAGGTGAGCTAGCGTTTGTTTCCCAGTCCTAAATGGAGTTGAATCACATGCAGTTTCTCGTCCTACGAGCAAGAGTTGTTTTCCGGTAAGGAAAGTCACTATTACGCTCCCATTGCCATACACAGTGCAAATAGCACTCACGTCAGTTCCTTGCAAGTACAGTGTATTGGACTGAAGAGGAGCCACTGTTCTTCTCAGTTTCCTAAGCAGAGTTGAACTGGATATGGCCCGTGTGTGTAGGAAGCACAGTTATTATGTTCTGAGCAAGCTCACTGTTTGGACCCCATAGGAAACACAGTAGAGTAGAAGAGTGCTCTTTTCTCAAAAGCAGAGTGTGTTTCATGTAAGGCGAGCTAGCATTTGTTTCCCAGTCCTAAATGGAGTTGAATCACATGCACTTTCTGGTCCTACGAGCAAGAGTTGTTTTCTGGTGCGGAAAGTCACTATTGCACTCCCATTGCCATATACAGTACAAATAGCCCTCGCGTCTGTTCACAGCAAGTACAGTATATCAGACTGAAGAGGAGCTACTGTTCTTGTCAGTTTCCTAAGCAGAGTTGAACAAGATATGGCCCGTGTGTAGGAAGCACAGTTCTTTTGTTCTGAGCAAGCTCACTGTTTGGACCCCATAGGAAACACAGTAGAGTAGAAGAGTGCTCTTTTCTCAAAAGCAGAGTGTGTTTCATTTAAGGCGAGCTAGCATTTGTTTCCCAGTCCTAAATGGAGTTGAATCACATGCACTTTCTGGTCCTACGAGCAAGAGTTGTTTTCTGGTAAGGAAAGTCCCTATTGCGCTCCCATTGCCATATACAGTGCAAATAGCACTCGCGTCTGTTCCCAGCAAGTACAGTGTATTGGACTGAAGAGGAGCTACTGTTCTTGTCAGTTTCCTAAGCAGAGTTGAACTAGATATGGCCCGTGTGTGTAGGAGGCACAGTTCTTTTGTTCTGAGCAAGCTCACTGTTCGGCCCCCATAGGAAACACAGTAGAGTAGAAGAGTGCTCTTTTCTCAAAAGCAGAGTGTGTTTCTTGTAAGGCGAACTAGTGTTTGTTTCCCAGTCAGAAATGGAGTTGAAACACATGCAGTTTCTGGTCCTACGAGCAAGAGCTGTTTTCTGATAAGAAGAGTCACTATTGCGCTCCTATTGCCATACACAGTACAAATAGCACTCGAGTCTGTTCCCAGCAAGTACAGTGTATTGGACTGAAGAGGAGCTACTGTTCTTGTCAGTTTCCTAAGCAGAGTTGAACTAGATATGGACTGTGTGTGTAGGAAGCACAGTTCTTTTGTTCTGAGAATGCTCACTGTTCTGGCCCTATAGAAAACACATTAGAGTAGAAGAGTGCTGTTTTCTCAATCCAGAGTGTGTTTATTGTAAGTCGAGCTAGCGATTGTTTCCCAGTAAGAAATGGAGTTGAATCCCATGCAGTTTCTGGTCCTACGAGCAAAAGGTGTTTTCTGATAAGAAGAGTCACTATTGCGCTCCTATTGCCATACACAGTGCAAATAGCACTCGTGTCTGTTCCCAGCAAGTACAGTGTATTGGACTGAAGCGGAGCTACTGTTCTTGTCAGTTTCCTAAGCAGAGTTGAACTAGATATGGCCCGTGTGTGTAGGAAGCACAGTTCTTTTGTTCTGAGCAAGCTCACTGTTCGGCCCCCATAGGAAACACAGTAGAGTAGAAGAGTGCTCTTTTCTCAAAAGCAGAGTGTGTTTCTTGTAAGGCGAACTAGTGTTTGTTTCCCAGTCAGAAATGGAGTTGAATCCCATGCAGTTTCTGGTCCTAAGAGCAAGAGGTGTTTTCTGATAAGAAGAGTCACTATTGCGCTCCTATTGCCATACACAGTGCAAATAGCACTCGTGTCTGTTCCCAGCCAGTACAGTGTATTGGACTGAAGCGGAGCTACTGTTCCTGTCAGTTTCCTAAGCAGAGTTGAACTAGATATGGCCCGTGTGTGTAGGAAGCACAGTTCTTTTGTTCTGAGCAAGCTCACTGTTCGGCCCCCATAGGAAACACAGTAGAGTAGAAGAGTGCTCTTTTCTCAAAAGCAGAGTGTGTTTCTTGGTAGGCGAGCTAGCATTTGTTTCCCAGTCAGAAATGGAGTTGAATCCCATGCAGTTTCTGGTCCTACGAGCAAGAGGTGTTTTCTGATAAGAAGAGTCACCATTGTGCTCCTATTGCCATACACAGTGCAAATAGCACTTGGGTCTGTTCCCAGCAAGTACAGTGTATTCGACTGAAGAGGAGCTACTGTTCCTGTCAGTTTCCTAATCAGAGTTGAACTAGATATGGCCCGTGTGTGTAGGAAGCACAGTTCTTTTGTTCTGAGCAAGCTCACTATTCGGACACCATAGGAAACACAGTAGAGTAGAAGACTGCTCTTTTCTCGAAAGCAGAGTGTGTTTCTTGTAAGGCGAGCTAGCGTTTGTTTCCCAGTCCTAAATGGAGTTGAGTCACATGCAGTTTCTGGTCCTACGAGCAAGAGTTGTTTACTGATAAGAAGTGTCACTATTGCGCTCCCATTGTCATACACAGGGTAAATAGCACTCGCGTCTGTTCCCAGCAAGTGCAGTGTATTGGACTGAAGCGGAGCTACTGTTCTTGTCAGTTTCCTAAGCAGAGTTGAACTAGATATGGCCCGTGTGTATAGGAAACACAGTTCTTTTGTTCTGAGCAAGCTCACTGTTCGGACCCCATTGGAAACAGAGAAGAGTAGAAGAGTGCTCTTTTCTCAAAAGCAGAGTGTGTGTCTTGAAAGGCGAGCTAGCGTTTGTTTCCCAGTCCTAAATGGTGTTGAATCACATGAGGTTTTTGGTCCTACAAGCAAGGTTTGTTTTCTGTTAAGGAAAGTCACTATTGTGCTCCCATTGCCATACACAGTGCAAATAGCACTCGAGTGTGTTCCCAGCAAGTACAGTGTATTGGACTGGAGAGGAGCTACTGTTCTTGTCAGTTTCCTAAGCAGAATTGAACTAGATATGTACCGTGTGTAGGAAGCACAGTTCTTTTGTTCTGAGAATGCTCACTGTTCTGGCCCTATAGGAAACACATTAGAGTAGAAGAGTGCTGTTTTCTCAATCCAGAGTGCGTTTCTTGTAAGTCGAGCTACCGTTTGTTTTCCAGTCCTAAATGTAGTTGAATCCCATGCAGTTTCTGGTCCTACCAGCAAGAGTTTTTTTCTGGTAAGAAGAGTCACTATTGTGCTCCCATTGTCATACACAGGGCAAATAGCACTGGCGTCTGTTCCAAGCAAGTACAGTGTATTGGACTGAAGAGGATCTACTGTTCTTGTCAGTTTCCAAAGCAAAACTGAACTAGATATGGACCGTGTGTGTAGGATGCACAGTTCTTTTGTTCTAAGCAAGCTAACTGTTTTGGCCCTATAGGAAACACAGTAGAGTAAAAGAGTGATCATTTCTCAAAAGCATATTGTGTTTCTTGTAAGGCAAGCTAGCGTTTGTTTCCCAGTCCTAAATGGAGTTGAATCCCATGCAGGTTCTGGTCCTACGAGCAAGAGTTGTTTTCTGGTAAGAAGAGTCACTATTGGGCTCCCATTGCCATACACAGTGCAAATAGCACTGGCGTCTGTTCCCAGGAAGTACAGGGTATTGGACTGAAGCCGAGATACTGTTCTTGTCAATTTCCTAGGCAGAGTTGAACTAGATATTGCCCCTGTGTGTGGGAAGCCCAGTTCTTTTGTTCTGACCAAGCTCACTTTTCGGAACCCAAAGAAACACAGTAGAGTAGAAGAGTGCTCTTTTCTCAAAAGCAGAGTGTGTTTCTTGTAAGGCTAGCTAGCGTTTGTTTCCCAATCCTAAATGGAGTTGAATCACATGCAGTCTCTGGTCCTATGAGCAAGAGTTGTTTTCTGGTAAGAAGAGCCACTATTGTGCTGCCATTGCCATCTACAGGACAAATAGCACTGGTGTCTGTTCCCAGCAAATACAGTGTATTGGACTAAAGGGGATGTACTGTTCTTGTCAGGTTCCTAAGCAGAGTTGAACTAGATATGGCCCGTGTGTGTAGGAAGCACAGTTATTATGTTCTGAGCAAGCTCACTGTTCTGGCCCTATAGGAAACACAGTAGTGTAGAAGAGTGCTCTTTTCTCAAAAGCAGAGTGTGTTACTTGTAAGGAAAGCTAGCATTTTTTCCCTGTCCTAAATGGAGTTGAATCACATGCAGTTTCTGGTCCTACGTTCCAGAGTTGTTTACTGGTAAGGAAAGTCACTATTGCGCCCCCATTGCCATACACAGTGCAAATAGCACTCGCGTCTGTTCCCAACAAGTCCAGTGTATTGGACTGAAGAGGATC
Source organism: Peromyscus eremicus (assembly GCF_949786415.1). Taxonomy (NCBI): domain Eukaryota; kingdom Metazoa; phylum Chordata; class Mammalia; order Rodentia; family Cricetidae; genus Peromyscus; species Peromyscus eremicus. Next base: position 102,738 of record NW_026735292.1, on the reverse strand, counting down.
TACTGTTCTTTTCAGTTTCCTAAGCAGAGTTGAACTAGATATGGCCCATGTGTGTAGGAAGCACAGTTCTTTTTTTCTGAGCAAGCTCACTGTTTGGACCCCATAGAAAACACAGTAGAGTAGAAGAGTGCTCTTTTCTCAAAAGCAGAGTGTGTTTCATGTAAGCGAGCTAGCATTTGTTTCCCAGTCCTCAATGGAGTTGAATCACATGCATTTTCTGGTCCTACGAGCAAGAGTTGTTTTCTGGTAAGGAAAGTCACTATTGCACTCCCATTGCCATATACAGTGCAAATAGCACTCGCGTCTGTTCCAGCAAGTACTGTGTATCAGACTAAACAGGAGCTACTGTTCTTGTCAGTTTCCTAAGCAGAGTTGAACTAGATATGGCCCGTGTGTGTAGGAAGCACAGTTCTTTTGTTCTGAGCAACCTCACCGTTCTGGCCCTTTGGGAAACACAGTAGAGTAGAAGAGTGCTCTTTTCTCAAAACCACAGTGTGTTTCTTGTAAGGCGAGCTAGCGTTTGTTTCCCAGTCCTAAATGGAGTTGAGTCACATGCAGTTTTTTGTCCTACGAGCAAGAGTTGTTTTCTGGTAAGACGAGTCACTATTGTGCTCCCATTGCCACACACAGTGCAAATAGCACTCACGTCTGTTCCCAGCAAGTACAGTGTATTGGACTGAATAGGATCTACTGTTCTTTTCAGTTTCCTAAGCAGAGGTGAACTAGATATGGCCCGTGTGTGTAGGAAGCACAGTTCTTTTGTTCTGAGCAAGCTCACGGTTTGGACCCCATAGGAAACACAGTAGACTAGAAGAGTGCTCCTTTCTCTAAAGAAGAGTGTGTTTCTTGTAAGGCGAGCTAGCATTTGTTTCCCAGTCCTAAATGGAGTTGAATCCCATGCAGTTTCTGGTACTATGAGCAAGAGTTGTTTTCTGGTAAAGAAAGTCACTATTGTGCTGCCATTGCCATCCACAGGACAAATAGCACTGGCGTCTGTTGCCAGCAAGTACAGTGTATTGGACTGAAGAGGATCTACTGTTCTTGTCAGGTTCCTAAGTAGACTTGAACTAGATATGGCCGTTTGTGTAGGAAGTACAATGTTTTTTGTTCTGAGCAAGCTCACTGTTTGGAACCCATAGGAAACACAGTAGAGTAGAAGAGTGCTCTTTTCTCAAAAGCAGACTGTGTTTCTTGTAAGGCGAGCTAGCGTTTGTATCCCAGTCCTAAATGGAGTTGAATCACATGCAGTTTCTGGTCCTACGAGCAAGAGTTGTTTTCTGGTAAGGAAAGTCACTATTGTGCTCCCATTGCCATACACAGTGCAAATAGCACTCCCGTCTGTTCCCAGCAAGTACAGTTTATTGGACTGAAGAGGAGCTACTGTTCTTCTCAGTTTCCTAAGCAGAGTTGAATTAGATATGCCCCGTGTGTAGGAAGCACAATTCTTTTGTTCTGAGCAAGCTCACTGTTCTGGCCCTATGGGAAACACAGTAGAGTAGAAGAGTGCTCTTTTCTCAAAAGCAGAGTTGTTTCTTGTAAGGCGAGCTAGAGTTTGTTTCCCAGTCCTAAATGTAGTTGAGTCACATGCAGTTTTTTGTCCTATGAGCAAGAGTAGTTTTCTTGTAAGACGAGTCACTATTGTGCTCCAATTGCCCTACACAGTGCAAATAGCACTCGCGTCTGTTCCCAGCAAGTACAGAGTATTGGACTGAAGAGGATCTACTGTTCTTTTCAGTTTCCTAAGCAGAGTTGAACTAGATATGGCCCATGTGTGTAGGAAGCACAGTTCTTTTGTTATGAGCAAGCTCACTGTTTGGACCCCATAGGACACATAGTAGAGTAGAAGAGTGCTCTTTTCTCAAGAGCAGAGTATGTTTCATGTAAGGCGAGCTAGCATTTGTTTCCCAGTCCTAAATAGAGTTGAATCACATGCAGTTTCTGGTCCTATGAGCAAGAGTTGTTTACTGGTAAGGAAAGTCCCTATTGCGCTCCCATTGCCATATACAGTGCAAATAGCACTCGCGTCTGTTCACAGCAAGTACACTGTATCGGACTGAAAAGGAGCTACTGTTCTTGTCAGTTTCCTAAGCAGAGTTGAACTAGATATGGCCCGTGTGTAGGAAGCACAGTTCTTTTGTTCTGAGCAAGCTCACTGTTCTGGCCCTATAGGAAACACAGTGGAGTAGAAGAGTGCTCTTTTCACTAAAGCAGAGTGTTTTTCTTGTAAGGCGAGCTAGCGTTTGTTTCCCAGTCGGAAATGGAGTTGAAACACATGCAGTTTCTGGTCCTACATGCAAGAGTTGTTTTATGGTAAGAATAGTCACTATTGTGCTGCCATTGCCATCTACAGGACAAATAGCACTGGCGTCTGTTCCCAGCAAATACAGTGTATTGGACTAAAGGGGATCTACTGTTCTTGTCAGGTTCCTAAGCAGAGTTGAACTAGATATGGCCCGTGTGGGTAGGAAGCACAGTTATTATGTTCTGAGTAAGCTCACTGTTCTGGCCCTATAGGAAACACAGTAGTGTAGAAGAGTGCTCTTTTCTCAAAAGCAGAGTGTGTTTCTTGTAAGGCAAGCTAGCGTTTTTTTCCCTGTCCTAAATGGAGTTGAATCACATGCAGTTTCTGGTCCTATGAGCAAGAGTTGTTTACTGGTAAGGAAAGTCACTATTGCGGTCCCATTGCCATACACAGTGCAAATAGCACTCGCATCTGATCCCAGAAGGTACAGTGTATCGGACTGAAGAGAGGCTACTGTTCTAGTCAGTTTCCTAAGCAGAGTTGAACTAGATATGGCCCGTGTGTGTAGGAAGCACAGTTCTTTTGTTCTGAGCAAGCTCACCGTTCTGGCCCTATGGGAAAAACAGTAGAGTAGAAGATCGCTCTTTTCTCAAAAGAAGAGTGTGTTTCTTGTAAGGCGAGCTAGAGTTTGTTTCCCAGTCCTAAATGGAGTTGAGTCACATGCAGTTTTTTGTCCTAGGAGCAAGAGTTGATTTCTGGTAAGACGAGTCACTATTGTGCTCTCATTGCCATACACAGTGCAAATAGCACTCGCGTCTGTTCCCAGCAAGTGCAGTGTATTGCATTGAATAGGATCTACTGTTCTTTTCAGTTTCCTAAGCAGAGGTGAACTAGATATGGCCCATGTGTGTAGGAAGCACAGTTCTTTTGTTCTGAGCAAGCTCACTGTTCGGACCCCATAGGAAACACAGTAGAGTAGACGAGTGCTCTTTTCTCTAAAGCAGAGTGTGTTTCTTGTAAGGCGAGCTAGCGTTTGTTTCCTAGTCCTAAATGGAGTTGAATCACATGCAGTTTCTGGTCCTACGAACAAGAGTTGTTTTCTGGTAAGGAAAGTCACTATTGTGATCCCATTGCCATACACAGTGCAAATAGCACTCGCGTCTGTTCATAACAAGTACAATGTTGGACTGAAGAGGAGCTACTGTTCTTGTCAGGTTCCTAAGCATAGTTGAACTACATATGGTCCCTGTGTGTAGGAAGCACAGTTCTTTTGTTCTGAGCAAGGTCACTGTTTGGACCCCATAGGAAAAACAGTAGACTAGAAGAGTGCTGCTTTCTCTAAAGCAGTTTGGACCCCATAGGAAAAACAGTAGACTAGAAGAGTGCTGCTTTCTCTAAAGCAGAGTGTGTTTCTTGTAAGGCGAGCTAGCGTTTGTTTCCCAGTCCTAAATGGTGTTGAATCCCAGGCAGTTTCTGGTCCTACGAGCAAGAGTTGTTTTCTGGTAAGGAAAGTCACTATTGCGCTGCCATTGCCATACACAGGACAAATAGCACTGGCGTCTGTTGCCAGCAAGTACAGTTTATTGGACTGAAGAGGAGCTACTGTTCTTGTCAGGTTCCTAAGCAGACTTGAACTAGACATGGCCGTGTGTGTAGGAAGCACAATTTTTTTTGTTCTGAGCAAGCTCACTGTTTGGACCCCATAGGAAACACAGTAGAGTAGAAGAGTGCTCTTTTCTCAAAAGCAGACTGTGTTTCTCGTAAGGCGAGCTAGCATTTGTTTCCCAGTCCTAAATGGAGTTGAATCACATGCAGTTTCTGGTCCTACGAGCAAGAGTTGTTTTCCGGTAAGGAAAGTCACTATTACGCTCCCTTTGCCATACACAGTGCAAATAGCACTCACGTCAGTTCCTTGCAAGTACAGTGTATTGGACTGAAGAGGAGCCACTGTTCTTCTCAGTTTCCTAAGCAGAGTTGAACTGGATATGGCCCGTGTGTGTAGGAAGCACAGTTATTATGTTCTGAGCAAGCTCACTGTTTGGACCCCATAGGAAACACAGTAGAGTAGAAGAGTGCTCTTTTCTCAAAAGCAGAGTGTGTTTCATGTAAGGCGAGCTAGCATATGTTTCCCAGTCCTAAATGGAGTTGAATCACATGCACTTTATGGTCCTACGAGCAAGAGTTGTTTTCTGGTGCGGAAAGTCACTATTGCACTCACATTGCCATATACAGTACAAATAGCCCTCGCGTCTGTTCGCAGCAAGTACAGTATATCAGACTGAAGAGGAGCTACTGTTCTTGTCAGTTTCCTAAGCAGAGTTGAACAAGATATGGCCCGTGTGTGTAGGAAGCACAGTTCTTTTGTTCTGAGCAAGCTCACTGTTCTATCCCTATGGGAAACACAGTAGAGTAGAAGAGTGTTCTTTTCTCAAAAGCAGAGTGTGTTTCTCGTAAGGAGAGCTAGAGTTTGTTTCCCAGTCCTAAATGTAGTTGAGTCACATGCAGTTTTTTGTCCTACGAGCAAGAGTTGTTTTCTGGTAAGACGAGTCACTATTGTACTCCCATTGCCATACACAGTGCAAATAGCACTCGCGTCTGTTCCCAGCAAGTACAGTGTATTGGACTGAATAGGATCTACTGTTCTTTTCAGTTTCCTAAGCAGAGGTGCACTAGATATGGCCCATGTGTGTAGGAAGCACAGTTCTTTTGTTCTGAGCAAGCTCACTGTTCGGACCCCATAGGAAACACAGTAGAGTAGAAGAGTGCTCTTTTCTCAAAAGCAGAGTGTGTTTCATGTAAGGCGAGGTAGCGTTTGTTTCCCAGTCCCAAATGGAGTTGAATCACATGCAGTTTCTGGTCCTATGAGCAAGAGTTGTTTTCTGGTAAGGAAAGTCACTATTGCACTCCCATTGCCATACACAGTGCAAATAGCACTGGCGTCTGTTCCCAACAAGTACAGTGTATTGGACTGAAGAGGAGCTACTGTTCTTGTCAATTTCCTAAGCAGAGTTGAACTAGATATGGCCCGTGTGTGTAGGAAGCTCAGTTCTTATGTTCTGAGCAAGCTCACTGTTCTGGCCCTATAGGAAACACAGTAGAGTAGAAGAGTGCTCTTTTCTCTAAAGCAGAGTGTGTTTCTTATAGGGCAAGCTAGCGTTTGTTTCGTAGTCCTAAATGGAGTTGAATCACATGCAGTTTCTGGTCCTACGAACAAGAGTTGTTTTCTGGTAAGGAAAGTCACTATTGTGCTCCCATTGCCATACACAGTGCAAATAGCACTCGCGTCTGTTCCCAGCAAGTACAGTGTTGGACTGAAGAGGAGCTACTGTTCGTGTCAGGTTCCTAATCAGAGTTGAACTACATATGGTCTGTGTGTGTAGGAAGCACAGTTCTTTTGTTCTGAGCAAGCTCACTGTTTGGACCCCATAGGAAACACAGTAGACTAGAAGAGTGCTCCTTTCTCTAAAGCAGAGTGTGTTTCTTGTAAGGAGAGCTAGCGTTTGTTTCCCAGTACTAAATGGAGTTGAATCCCATGCAGTTTCTGGTACTATGAGCAAGAGTTGTTTTCTGGTAAGGAAAGTCACTATTGCGCTGCCATTGCCATACACAGGACAAATAGCACTGGCGTCTGTTGCCAGCAAGTACAGTGTATTGGACTGAAGAGGATCTACTGTTCTTGTCAGGTTCCTAAGCAGACTTGAACTAGATATGGCCGTGTGTGTAGGAAGCACAATTTTTTTTGTTCTGAGCAAGCTCACTGTTTGGACCCCATAGGAAACACAGTAGAGTAGAAGAGTGCTCTTTTCTCAAAATCAGATTGTGTTTCTTGTAAGGCGAGCTAGCGTTTGTTTCCCAGTCCTAAATGGAGTTGAATCACATGAAGTTTCTGGTCCTAAGAGCAAGAGTTGTTTTCTGGTAAGCAAAGTCACTATTGCGCTCCCATTGCCATACACAGTGCAAATAGCACTCCCGTCTGTTCCTAGCAAGTACAGTGTATTGGACTGAAGAGGAGCTACTGTTCTTCTCAGTTTCCTAAGCAGAGTTGAACTAGATATGCCCCGTGTGTGTAGGAAGCACAGTTCTTTTGTTCTGAGCAAGCTCACTGTTCTAGCCCTATGGGAAACACAGTAGAGTAGAAGAGTATTCTTTTCTCAAAAGCAGAGTGTGCTTCTTGTAAGGCGAGCTAGAGTTTGTTTCCCAGTCCTAAATGTAGTTGAGTCACATGCAGTTTTTTGTCCTATGAGCAAGAGTTGTTTTCTGGTAAGACGAGTCACTATTGTGCTCCAATTGCCCTACACAATGCAAATAGCACTCGCGTCTGTTCCCAGCAAGTACAGTGTATTGGACTGAATAGGATCTACTGTTCTTTTCAGTTTCCTAAGCAGAGTTGAACTAGATATGGTCCATGTGTGTAGGAAGCACAGTCCTTTTGTTCTGAGCAAGCTCACTGTTTGGACCCTATAGGAAACACAGTAGAGTAGAAGAGTGCTCTTTTCTCAAAAGCGGAGTGTGTTTCATGTAAGGCGAGGTAGCTTTTGTTTCCCAGTCCTAAATGGAGTTGAATCACATGCACTTTCTGGTCCTTTGAGCAAGAGTTGTTTTCTGGTAAGGAAAGTCACTATTGCACTCCCCTTGCCATATACAGTGCAAATAGCACTCGCGTCTGTTCCCAACAAGTACAGTGTATCGGACTGAAGAGGAGCTACTGTTCTTCTCAGTTTCCTAAGCAGAGTTGAACTAGATATGCCCCGTGTGTGTAGGAAGCACAGTTCTTTTGTTCTGAGCAAGCTCACTGTTCTATCCCTATGGGAAACACAGTAGAGTAGAAGAGTGTTCTTTTCTCAAAAGCAGAGTGTGTTTCTCGTAAGGCGAGCTAGAGTTTGTTTCCCAGTCCTAAATGTAGTTGAGTCACATGCAGTTTTTTGTCCTACGAGCAAGAGTTGTTTTCTGGTAAGACGAGTCACTATTGTGCTCCCATTGCCATACACAGTGCAAATAGCACTCGCGTCTGTTCCCAGCAAGTACAGTGTATTGGACTGAATAGGATCTACTGTTCTTTTCATTATCCTAAGCAGAGGTGCACTAGATATGGCCCATGTGTGTAGGAAGCACAGTTCTTTTGTTCTGAGCAAGCTCACTGTTCGGACCCCATAGGAAACACAGTAGAGTAGAAGAGTGCTCTTTTCTCAAAAGCAGAGTGTGTTTCATGTAAGGCGAGGTAGCGTTTGTTTCCCAGTCCTAAATGGAGTTGAATCACATGCAGTTTCTGGTCCTATGAGCAAGAGTTGTTTTCTGGTAAGGAAAGTCACTATTGCACTCCCATTGCCATACACAGTGCAAATAGCACTGGCGTCTGTTCCCAACAAGTACAGTGTATCGGACTGAAGAGGAGCTACTGTTCTTGTCAATTTCCTAAGCAGAGTTGAACTAGATATGGCCCGAGTGTGTAGGAAGCTCAGTTCTTATGTTTTGAGCAAGCTCACTGTTCTGGCCCTATAGGAAACACAGTAGAGTAGAAGAGTGCTCTTTTCTCTAAAGCAGAGTGTGTTTCTTGTAGGGCAAGCTAGCGTTTGTTTCCTAGTCCTAAATGGAGTTGAATCACATGCAGTTTCTGGTCCTACGAACAAGAGTTGTTTTCTGGTAAGGAACGTCACTATTGCGCTCCCATTGCCATACACAGTGCAAATAGCACTCGTGTCTGTTCCCAGCAAGTACAGTGTTGGACTGAAGAGGAGCTACTGTTCTTGTCAGGTTCCTAAGCATAGTTGAACTACATATGGTCCCTGTGTGTAGGAAGCACAGTTCTTTTGTTCTGAGCAAGGTCACTGTTTGGACCCCATAGGAAAAACAGTAGACTAGAAGAGTGCTGCTTTCTCTAAAGCAGTTTGGACCCCATAGGAAAAACAGTAGACTAGAAGAGTGCTGCTTTCTCTAAAGCAGAGTGTGTTTCTTGTAAGGCGAGCTAGCGTTTGTTTCCCAGTCCTAAATGGTGTTGAATCCCAGGCAGTTTCTGGTCCTACGAGCAAGAGTTGTTTTCTGGTAAGGAAAGTCACTATTGCGCTGCCATTGCCATACACAGGACAAATAGCACTGGCGTCTGTTGCCAGCAAGTACAGTTTATTGGACTGAAGAGGAGCTACTGTTCTTGTCAGGTTCCTAAGCAGACTTGAACTAGACATGGCCGTGTGTGTAGGAAGCACAATTTTTTTTGTTCTGAGCAAGCTCACTGTTTGGACCCCATAGGAAACACAGTAGAGTAGAAGAGTGCTCTTTTCTCAAAAGCAGACTGTGTTTCTCGTAAGGCGAGCTAGCATTTGTTTCCCAGTCCTAAATGGAGTTGAATCACATGCAGTTTCTGGTCCTACGAGCAAGAGTTGTTTTCCGGTAAGGAAAGTCACTATTACGCTCCCTTTGCCATACACAGTGCAAATAGCACTCACGTCAGTTCCTTGCAAGTACAGTGTATTGGACTGAAGAGGAGCCACTGTTCTTCTCAGTTTCCTAAGCAGAGTTGAACTGGATATGGCCCGTGTGTGTAGGAAGCACAGTTATTATGTTCTGAGCAAGCTCACTGTTTGGACCCCATAGGAAACACAGTAGAGTAGAAGAGTGCTCTTTTCTCAAAAGCAGAGTGTGTTTCATGTAAGGCGAGCTAGCATATGTTTCCCAGTCCTAAATGGAGTTGAATCACATGCACTTTATGGTCCTACGAGCAAGAGTTGTTTTCTGGTGCGGAAAGTCACTATTGCACTCACATTGCCATATACAGTACAAATAGCCCTCGCGTCTGTTCGCAGCAAGTACAGTATATCAGACTGAAGAGGAGCTACTGTTCTTGTCAGTTTCCTAAGCAGAGTTGAACAAGATATGGCCCGTGTGTGTAGGAAGCACAGTTCTTTTGTTCTGAGCAAGCTCACTGTTCTATCCCTATGGGAAACACAGTAGAGTAGAAGAGTGTTCTTTTCTCAAAAGCAGAGTGTGTTTCTCGTAAGGCGAGCTAGAGTTTGTTTCCCAGTCCTAAATGTAGTTGAGTCACATGCAGTTTTTTGTCCTACGAGCAAGAGTTGTTTTCTGGTAAGACGAGTCACTATTGTACTCCCATTGCCATACACAGTGCAAATAGCACTCGCGTCTGTTCCCAGCAAGTACAGTGTATTGGACTGAATAGGATCTACTGTTCTTTTCAGTTTCCTAAGCAGAGGTGCACTAGATATGGCCCATGTGTGTAGGAAGCACAGTTCTTTTGTTCTGAGCAAGCTCACTGTTCGGACCCCATAGGAAACACAGTAGAGTAGAAGAGTGCTCTTTTCTCAAAAGCAGAGTGTGTTTCATGTAAGGCGAGGTAGCCTTTGTTTCCCAGTCCCAAATGGAGTTGAATCACATGCAGTTTCTGGTCCTATGAGCAAGAGTTGTTTTCTGGTAAGGAAAGTCACTATTGCACTCCCATTGCCATACACAGTGCAAATAGCACTGGCGTCTGTTCCCAACAAGTACAGTGTATTGGACTGAAGAGGAGCTACTGTTCTTGTCAATTTCCTAAGCAGAGTTGAACTAGATATGGCCCGTGTGTGTAGGAAGCTCAGTTCTTATGTTCTGAGCAAGCTCACTGTTCTGGCCCTATAGGAAACACAGTAGAGTAGAAGAGTGCTCTTTTCTCTAAAGCAGAGTGTGTTTCTTATAGGGCAAGCTAGCGTTTGTTTCGTAGTCCTAAATGGAGTTGAATCACATGCAGTTTCTGGTCCTACGAACAAGAGTTGTTTTCTGGTAAGGAAAGTCACTATTGTGCTCCCATTGCCATACACAGTGCAAATAGCACTCGCGTCTGTTCCCAGCAAGTACAGTGTTGGACTGAAGAGGAGCTACTGTTCGTGTCAGGTTCCTAATCAGAGTTGAACTACATATGGTCTGTGTGTGTAGGAAGCACAGTTCTTTTGTTCTGAGCAAGCTCACTGTTTGGACCCCATAGGAAACACAGTAGACTAGAAGAGTGCTCCTTTCTCTAAAGCAGAGTGTGTTTCTTGTAAGGAGAGCTAGCGTTTGTTTCCCAGTACTAAATGGAGTTGAATCCCATGCAGTTTCTGGTACTATGAGCAAGAGTTGTTTTCTGGTAAGGAAAGTCACTATTGCGCTGCCATTGCCATACACAGGACAAATAGCACTGGCGTCTGTTGCCAGCAAGTACAGTGTATTGGACTGAAGAGGATCTACTGTTCTTGTCAGGTTCCTAAGCAGACTTAAACTAGATATGGCCGTGTGTGTAGGAAGCACAATTTTTTTTGTTCTGAGCAAGCTCACTGTTTGGACCCCATAGGAAACACAGTAGAGTAGAAGAGTGCTCTTTTCTCAAAATCAGATTGTGTTTCTTGTAAGGCGAGCTAGCGTTTGTTTCCCAGTCCTAAATGGAGTTGAATCACATGAAGTTTCTGGTCCTAAGAGCAAGAGTTGTTTTCTGGTAAGCAAAGTCACTATTGCGCTCCCATTGCCATACACAGTGCAAATAGCACTCCCGTCTGTTCCTAGCAAGTACAGTGTATTGGACTGAAGAGGAGCTACTGTTCTTCTCAGTTTCCTAAGCAGAGTTGAACTAGATATGCCCCGTGTGTGTAGGAAGCACAGTTCTTTTGTTCTGAGCAAGCTCACTGTTCTAGCCCTATGGGAAACACAGTAGAGTAGAAGAGTATTCTTTTCTCAAAAGCAGAGTGTGCTTCTTGTAAGGCGAGCTAGAGTTTGTTTCCCAGTCCTAAATGTAGTTGAGTCACATGCAGTTTTTTGTCCTATGAGCAAGAGTTGTTTTCTGGTAAGACGAGTCACTATTGTGCTCCAATTGCCCTACACAATGCAAATAGCACTCGCGTCTGTTCCCAGCAAGTACAGTGTATTGGACTGAATAGGATCTACTGTTCTTTTCAGTTTCCTAAGCAGAGTTGAACTAGATATGGTCCATGTGTGTAGGAAGCACAGTCCTTTTGTTCTGAGCAAGCTCACTGTTTGGACCCTATAGGAAACACAGTAGAGTAGAAGAGTGCTCTTTTCTCAAAAGCGGAGTGTGTTTCATGTAAGGCGAGGTAGCTTTTGTTTCCCAGTCCTAAATGGAGTTGAATCACATGCACTTTCTGGTCCTTTGAGCAAGAGTTGTTTTCTGGTAAGGAAAGTCACTATTGCACTCCCCTTGCCATATACAGTGCAAATAGCACTCGCGTCTGTTCCCAACAAGTACAGTGTATTGGACTGAAGAGGAGCTACTGTTCTTGTCAGTTTCCTAAGCAGAGTTGAACTAGATATGGCCCGTGTGTAGGAAGCACAGTTCTTTTGTTCTGAGCAAGCTCACTGTTCTGGCCCTATAGGAAACACAGTAGAGAAGAAGAGTGCTCTTTCCTCTAAAGCAGAGTGTGTTTCTTGTAAGGCGAGCTAGCGTTTGTTTCCCAGTTCTAAATGAAGTTGAAACACATGCAGTTTCTGGTCCAACGAGCAAGAGTTTTTTTATGGAAAGTATAGTCACTATTGTGCTGCCATTGCCATACACCGGACAAATAGCACTGGCTTCTGTTCTCAGCAAGTACAGTGTATTGGACTAAAGGGGATCTACTGTTCTTGTCAGGTTCCTAAGCAGAGTTGAACTAGATATGGCCCGTGTGTTTAGGAAGCACAGTTATTATGTTCTGAGCAAGCTCACTGTTCTGGCCCTATAGGAAACACAGTAGAGTAGAAGAGTGCTCTTTTCTCAAAAGTAGAGTGTGTTTCTTGTAAGGCAAGCTAGCGTTTTTTTCCCAGTCCTAAATGGAGTTGAATCACATGCAGTTTTTTGTCCTACGAGCAAGAGTTGTTTTCTGGTAAGGAAAGTCACTATTACGCTCCCATTGCCATACACAGTACAAATAGCACTCGAGTCTGATCCCAGCAAATACAGTGTATCGGACTGAAGAGGAGCTACTGTTCTTCTTAGTTTCCTACGCAGAGTTGAACTAGATATGGCCCGTGTGTGTAGGAAGCACAGTTCTTTTGTTCTGAGCAATCTCACCATTCTGGCCCTTTGGGAAACACAGTAGAGTAGAAGAGTGCTCTTTTCTCAAAAGCAGAGTGTGTTTCTTGTAAGGCGAGCTACTGTTTGTTTCCCAGTCCTAAATGGAGTTGAGTCACATGCAGTTTTTTGTCCTACGAGCAAGAGTTGTTTTCTGGTAAGACGAGTCACTATTGTGCTCCCATTGCCATACACAGTGCAAATAGCACTCGCGTCTGTTCCCAGCAAGTACAGTGTATTGGACTGAATAGGATCTACTGTTCTTTTCAGTTTCCTAAGCAGAGGTGCAATGGATATGTCCCATGTGTGTAGGAAGCACAGTTCTTTGGTCTGAGCAAGCTCACTGTTCGGACCCCATAGGAAACACAGTAGAGTAGAAGAGTGCTCTTTTCTCAAAAGCAGAGTGTGTTTCATGTAAGGCGAGGTAGCGTTTGTTTCCCAGTCCTAAATGGAATTGAATCACATGCAGTTTCTGGTCCTATGAGCAAGAGTTGTTTTCTGGTAAGGAAAGTCACTATTGCACTCCCATTGCCATACACAGTGCAAATAGCACTGGCGTCTGTTCCCAGAAAATGCAGTGTATCGGACTGAAGAGGAGCTACTGTTCTTGTCAATTTCCTAAGCAGAGTTGAACTAGATATGGCCCGTGTGTGTAGGAAGCTCAGTTCTTATGTTCTGAGCAAGCTCACTGTTCTGGCCCTATAGGAAACACAGTAGAGTAGAAGAGTGCTCTTTTCTCTAAAGCAGAGTGTGTTTCTTGTAGGGCAAGCTAGCGTTTGTTTCCTAGTCCTCAATGGAGTTGAATCACATGCAGTTTCTGGTCCTACGAACAAGAGTTGTTTTCTGGTAAGGAAAGTCACTATTGCACTCCCATTGCCATATACAGTGCAAATAGCACTCGCGTCTGTTCCCAGCAAGTACAGTGTATTGGACTAAATAGGATCTACTGTTCTTGTCAGGTTCCTAAGCAGAGTTGAACTAGATATGGCCCGTGTGTGTAGGAAGCACAGTTATTATATTCTGAGCAAGCTCACTGTTCTGGCTCTATAGGAAACACAGTAGAGTAGAAGAGTGCTCTTTTCTCAAAAGTAGAGTGTGTTTCTTGGAAGGCAAGCTAGCGTTTTTTTCCCAGTCCTAAATGGAGTTGAGTCACATGCAGTTTTTTGTCCTACGAGCAAGAGTTGTTTTCTGGTAAGGAAAGTCACTATTTCGCTCCCATCGCCATACACAGTGCAAATAGCACTCGCGTCTGATCCCAGCAAGTACAGTGTATCGGACTGAAGAGGAGCTACTGTTCTTCTCAGTTTCCTAAGCAGAGTTGAACTAGATATGGACCGTGTGTGTAGGAAGCACAGTTCTTTTGTTCTGAGCAATCTCACCGTTTTGGCCCTATGGGAAACACAGTAGAGTAGAAGAGTGCTTTTTTCTCAAAAGCAGAGTGTCTTTCTTGTAAGGCAAGCTAGCGTTTGTTTCCCAGTCCTAAATGGAGTTGAATCCCTTGCAGTTTCTGGTCCTATGAGCAAGAGTTGTTTTCTGGTAAGGAAAGTCACTATTGCGCTGACATTGCCACACACAGGACAAATAGCACTGGTGTCTGTTGCCAGCAAGTACAGTTTATTGGACTGAAGAGGAGCTACTGTTCTTGTCAGGTTCCTAAGCAGACTTGAACTAGACATGGCCGTGTGTGTAGGAAGCACAATTTTTTTTGTTCTGAGCAAGCTCACTGTCTGGACCCCATAGGAAACACAGTAGACTAGAAGAGTGCTCTTTTCTCAAAAGCAGACTGTGTTTCTTGTAAGGCGAGCTAGCGTTTGTTTCCCAGTTCTAAATGGAGTTGAATCACATGCAGTTTCTGGTCCTACGAGCAAGAGTTGTTTTCTGGTAAGGAAAGTCACTATTACGCTCCCATTGCCATACACAGTGCAAATAGCACTCACGTCAGTTCCTTGCAAGTACAGTGTATTGGACTGAAGAGGAGCCACTGTTCTTCTCAGTTTCCTAAGCAGAGTTGAACTGGATATGGCCCGTTTGTGTAGGAAGCACAGTTATTATGTTCTGAGCAAGCTCACTGTTTGGACCCCATAGGAAACACAGTAGAGTAGAAGAGTGCTCTTTTCTCAAAAGCAGAGTGTGTTTCATGTAAGGCGAGCTAGCATTTGTTTCACAGTCCTAAATGGAGTTGAATCACATGTACTTTCTGGTCCTACTAGCAAGAGTTGTTTTCTGGTCCGGAAAGTCACTATTGCACTCCCATTGCCATATATAGTGCAAATAGCCCTCGCATCTGTTCGCAGCAAGTACAGTATATCGGACTGAAGAGGAGCTACTGTTCTTGTCAGTTTCCTAAGCAGAGTTGAACAAGATATGGCCCGTGTGTAGGAAGCACAGTTCTTTTGTTCTGAGCAAGCTCACTGTTCTGGCCCTATAGGAAACACAGTAGAGTAGAAGAGTGCTCTTTTCTCTAAAGCAGAGTGTGTTTCTTGTAAGGCGAGCTAACGTTTGTTTCCCAGTCCTAAATGGAGTTGAATCACATGCAGTTTCTGGTCCTACGAGCAAGAGTTTTTTTCTGGTAAGGAAAGTCACTATTGCACTCCCATTGCCATATACAGTACAAATAGCACTCGCGTCTGTTCCTAGCAAGTACATTTTATTGGACTGAAGAGAAGCTACTGTTCTTGTCAGTTTCCTAAGCAGAGTTGAACTAGATATGGCCCGTGTGTAGGAAGCACAGTTCTTTTGTTCTCAGCCAGCTCACTGTTCTTGCCCTATAGGAAACACAGTAGAGGTGAAGAGTGCTCTTTTCTCTAAAGCAGAGTGTGTTTCTTGTAAGGCGAGCTAGGGTTTGTTTCCCAGTCCTAAATGAAGTTGAAAAACATGCAGTTTCTGGTCCTACGAGCAAGAGTTGTTTTATGGTAAGAATAGTCACTATTGTGCTGCCATTGCCATACACCGGACAAATAGCACTGGCGTCTGTTCCCAGTAAGTACAGTGTATTGGACTAAAGGGGATCTACTGTTCTTGTCAGGTTCCTAAGCAGAGTTGAACTAGATATGGCCCGTGTGTGTAGGAAGCACAGTTATTATATTCTGAGCAAGCTCACTGTTCTGGCCCTAAAGGAAACACAGTAGAGTAGAAGAGTGCTCTTTTCTCAAAAGTAGAGTGTGTTTCTTGTAAGGCAAGCTAGCGTTTTTTTCCCCAGTCCTAAATGGAGTTGAATCACCTGCAGTTTCTGGTCCTACGAACAAGAGTTGTTTTCTGGTAAGGAAAGTCACTATTGCGCTGCCATTGCCATCCACAGGACAAATAGCACTGGCGTCTGTTGCCAGCAAGTACAGTGTATTGGACTGAAGAGGATCTACTGTTCTTTTCAGTTTCTTAAGCAGAGTTGAACAAGATATGGTCCATGTGTGTAGGAAGCACAGTTCTTTTGTTCTGAGCAAGCTCACTGTTTGGACCCCATAGGAAACACTGTAGAGTAGAAGAGTGCTCTTTTCTCAAAAGCAGAGTGTGTTTCATTTAAGGCGAGCTAGCATTTGTTTCCCAGTCCAAAATGGAGTTGAATCACATTCACTTTCTGGTCCTATGAGCAAGAGTTGTTTTCTGGTAAGGAAAGTCACTATTGCACTCCCATTGCCATATACAGTGCAAATAGCACTCGCGTCTGTTCCCAGCAAGTACAGTGTATTGGACTAAAGGGGATCTACTGTTCTTGTCAGGTTCCTAAGCAGAGTTGAACTAGATATGGCCCGTGTGTGTAGGAAGCACAGTTATTATATTCTGAGCAAGCTCACTGTTCTGGCTCTATAGGAAACACAGTAGAGTAGAAGAGTGCTCTTTTCTCAAAAGTAGAGTGTGTTTCTTGGAAGGCAAGCTAGCGTTTTTTTCCCAGTCCTAAATGGAGTTGAGTCACATGCAGTTTTTTGTCCTACGAGCAAGAGTTGTTTTCTGGTAAGGAAAGTCACTATTGCGCTCCCATCGCCATACACAGTGCAAATAGCACTCGCGTCTGTTCCTAGCAAGTACAGTGTATTGGACTGAAGAGGAGCTACTGTTCTTGTCAGGTTCCTAAGCAGAGTTGAACTAGATATGCCCCGTGTGTGTAGGAAGCACAGTTCTTTTGTTCTGAGCAAGCTCACTGTTCGGACCACATAGGAAACACAGTAGACTAGAAGAGTGCTGCTTTCTCTAAAGCAGAGTGTGTTTCTTGTAAGGCGAGCTAGAGTTTGTTTCCCATCCTAAATGGAGTTGAATCCCATGCAGTTTCTGGTCCTATGAGCAAGAGTTGTTTTCTGGTAAGGAAAGTCACTATTGCGCTGCCATTGCCATACACAGGACAAATAGCACTGGCGTCTGTTGCCAGCAAGTACAGTTTATTGGACTGAAGAGGAGCTACTGTTCTTGTCAGGTTCCTAAGCAGAGTTGAACTAGACATGGCCGTGTGTGTAGGAAGCACAATTTTTTTTGTTCTGAGCAAGCTCACTGTTTGGACCCCATAGGAAACACAGTAGAGTAGAAGAGTGCTCTTTTCTCAAAAGCAGACAGTGTTTCTTGTAAGGCGAGCTAGCGTTTGTTTCCCAGTCCTAAATGGAGTTGAATCACATGCAGTTTCTGGTCCTATGAGCAAGAGTTGTTTTCTGGTAAGGAAAGTCACTATTACGCTCCCATTGCCATACACAGTGCAAATAGCACTTGCGTCTGATCCCAGCAAGTACAGTGTATCGGACTGAAGAGGAGCTACTGTTCTTCTCAGTTTCCTAAGCAGAGTTGACCTATATGGCCCGTGTGTGTAGGAAGCACAGTTCTTTTGTTCTGAGCAATCTCACCGTTCTGGCCCTATGGGAAACACAGTAGATTAGAAGAGTGCTCTTTTCTCAAAAGCAGAGTGTGTTTATTGTAAGGCGAGCTACTGTTTGTTTCCCAGTCCTAAATGGAGTTGAGTCACATGCAGTTTTTTGTCCTATGAGCAAGAGTTGTTTTCTGGTAAGACGAGTCACTATTGTGCTCCCATTGCCATACACAGTGCAAATAGCACTCACGTCTGTTCCCAGCAAGTACAGTGTATCGGACTGAAGAGGAGCTACTGTTCTTTTCAATTTCCTAATTATAGTTGAACTAGGTATGGCCCGTGTGTGTAGGAAGCTCAGTTCTTATGTTCTGAGCAAGCTCACTGTTCTGGCCCTATAGGAAACACAGTAGAGTAGAAGAGTGCTCTTTTCTTTAAAGCAGAGTGTGTTTCTTGTAGGGCAAGCTATCGTTTGTTTCCTAGTCCTAAATGGAGTTGAATCACATGCAGTATCTGGTCCTACGAACAAGAGTTTTTTTCTGGTAATGAAAGTCACTATTGCGCTCCCATTGCCATACACAGTGCAAATAGCACTGGCGTCTGTTCCCAGCAAGTACAGTGTTGGACTGAAGAGGAGCTACTGTTCTTGTCAGGTTCCTAATCAGAGTTGAACTACATATGGTCCGTGTGTGTAGGAAGAACAGTTCTTTTGTTCTGAGCAAGCTCACTGTTTGGACCCCATAGGAAACACAGTAGACAAGAAGAGTGCTGCTTTCTCTAAAGCAGAGTGTGTTTCTTGTAAGGCGAGCTAGCGTTTGTTTCCCAGTCCTAAATGGAGTTGAATCCCATGCAGTTTCTGGTACTATGAGCAAGAATTGTTTTCTGGTAAGGAAAGTCACTATTGCGCTGCCATTGCCATACACAGGACAAATAGCACTGGCGTCTGTTGCCAGCAAGTACAGTGTATTGGACTGAAGAGGATCTACTGTTCTTGTCAGGTTCCTAAGCAGACTTGAACTAGATATGGCCGTGTGTGTAGGAAGCACAATTTTTTTTGTTCTGAGCAAGCTCACTGTTTGGAACCCATAGGAAACACAGAAGAGTAGAAGAGTGCTCTTTTCTCAAAAGCAGAGTGTTTTTCATGTAAGGCAAGCTAGCATTTGTTTCTCAGTCCTAAATGGAGTTGAATCACATGCACTTTCTGGTCCTACGAGCAAGAGTTGTTTTCTGGTAAGGAAAGTCACTATTGCACTCCCATTGCCATATACAGTGCAAATAGCCCTCGCGTCTGTTCGCAGCAAGTACAGTATATCGGACTGAAGAGGAGCTACTGTTCTTGTCAGTTTCCTAAGCAGAGTTGAACAAGATATGGCCCGTGTGTAGGAATCACAGTTCTTTTGTTCTGAGCAAGCTCAATGTTCTGGACCTAAATGAAACAAAGTAGAGTAGAAGAGTGCTCTTTTCTCTAAAGCAGAGTGTGTTTCTTGTAAGGTGAGCTAGCGTTTGTTTCCCAGTCCTAAATGGAGTTGAATCATATGCAGTTTCTGGTCCTACGAGCAAGAGTTGTTTTCTGGTAAGGAAGTCACTATTGCACTCCCATTGCCATACACAGTGCAAATAGCACTCCCGTCTGTTCCTAGCAAGTACAGTGTATTGGACTGAAGAGGAGCTACTGTTCTTGTCAGTTTCCTAAGCAGAGTTGAACTAGATATGCCCCGTGTGTTTAGGAAGCACAGTTCTTTTGTTCTGAGCAAGCTCACTGTTCTAGCCCTATGGGAAATACAGTAGAGTAGAAGAGTGTTCTTTTCTCAAAAGCAGAGTGTGTTTCTCGTAAGGCGAGCTAGAGTTTGTTTCCCAGTCCTAAATGTAGTTGAGTCACATGCAGTTTTTTGTCCTATGAGCAAGAGTTGTTTTCTGGTAAGACGAGTCACTATTGTGCTCCAATTGCCCTACACAGTTCAAATAGCACTCGCGTCTGTTCCTAGCAAGTACAGTGTATTGGACTGAATAGGATCTACTGTTCTTTTCAGTTTCCTAAGCAGAGTTGAACTAGATATGGTCCATGTGTGTAGGAAGCACAGTTCTTTTGTTCTGAGCAAGCTCACTGTTTGGACCCCATAGGAAACACAGTAGAGTAGAAGAGTGCTCTTTTCTCAAAAGCAGAGTGTGTTTCATTTAAGGCGAGCTAGCATTTGTTTCCCAGTCCTAAATGGAGTTTAATCACATGCACTTTCTGGTCCTATGAGCAAGAGTTGTTTTCTGGTAAGGAAAGTCACTATTGCACTCCCATTGCCATATACAGTGCAAATAGCACTCGCGTCTGTTCCCAGCAAGTACAGTGTATCGGACTGAAGAGGAGCTACTGTTCTTGTCAGTTTCCTAAGCAGAGTTGAACTAGATATGGCCCGTGTGTAGGAAGCACAGTTCTTTTGTTCTGAGCAAGCTCACTGTTCTGGTCCTATAGGAAACACAGTAGAGTAGAAGAGTGCTCTTTTCTCTAAAGCAGACTGTGTTTCTTGTAAGGCGAGCTAGCGTTTGTTTCCCAGTCCTAAATGAAGTTGAAACACATGCAGTTTCTGGTCCTTCGAGCAAGAGTTGTTTTATGGTAAGAATAGTCACTATTGTGCTGCCATTGCCATACACCGGACAAATAGCACTGGCGTCTGTTCTCAGCAAGTACAGTGTATTGGACTAAAGGTGATCTACTGTTCTTGTCAGGTTCCTAAGCAGAGTTGAACTAGATATGGCCCGTGTGTGTAGGAAGCACAGTTATTATATTCTGAGCAAGCTCACTGTTCTGGCCCTATAGGAAACACAGTAGAGTAGAAGAGTGCTCTTTTCTCAAAAGTAGAGTGTGTTTCTTGTAAGGCAAGCTAGCGTTTTTTTCCCAGTCCTACATGGAGTTGAATCACATGCAGTTTCTGGTCCTACGAGCAAGAGTTGTTTTCTGGTAAGGAAAGTCACTATTGCGCTCCCATTGCCATACACAGTGCAAATAGCACTCGCGTCTGATCCCAGCAAGTACAGTGTATCGGACTGAAGAGGAGCTACTGTTCTTCTCAGTTTCCTAAGCAGAGTTGAACTAGATATGGACCGTGTGTTTAGGAAGCACAGTTCTTTTGTTCTGAGCAATCTCAACGTTCTGGCCCTATGGGAAACACAGTAGTGTAGAAGAGTGCTCTTTTCTCAAAAGCAGAGTGTGTTTCTTGTAAGGCGAGCTACTGTTTGTTTCCCAGGCCTAAATGAAGTTGAGTCACATGCAGTTTTTTGTCCTACGAGCAAGAGTTGTTTTCTGGTAAGACGAGTCACTATTGTGCTCCCATTGCCATACACAGTGCAAATAGCACTCACGTCTGTTCCCAGCAAGTACAGTGTATTGGACTGAATAGAATCTACTGTTCTTTTCAGTTTCCTAAGCTGAGGTGCACTAGATATGGCCCATGTATGTAGGAAGCACAGTTCTTTTGTCCTGAGCAAGCTCACTGTTCGGGCCCCATAGGAAACACAGTAGACTAGAAGAGTGCTCCTTTCTCTAAAGCAGAGTGTGTTTCTTGTAAGGTGAGCTAGCGTTTGTTTCCCAGTCCTAAATGGAGTTGAATCCCATGCAGTTTCTGGTACTATGAGCAAGAGTTGTTTTCTGGTAAGGAATGTCACTATTGCACTCCCATTGCCATATACAGTGCAAATAGCACTCGCGTCTGTTCCCAGCAAGTACAGTGTATAGGACTGAAGAGGAGCTACTGTTCTTGTCAGTTTCCTAAGCAGAGTTGAACTAGATATGGCCCGTGTGTGTAGGAAGCACAGTTCTTTTGTTCTGAGCAAGCTCACTGTTCTGGCCCTATAGGAAACACAGTAGAGTAGAAGAGTGCTCTTTTCTCAAAAGCACATTGTGTTTCATGTAAGGCAAGCTAGCGTTTGTTTCCCAGTCCTAAATGGAGTTGAGTCACATGCAGTTTTTTGTCCTATGAGCAAGAGTTGTTTTCTGGTAAGGAATGTCACTATTGCACTCCCATTGCCATATACAGTGCAAATAGCACTTGCGTCTGTTCCCAGCAAGTACAGTGTATTGGACTGAAGAGGAGCTACTGTTCTTCTCAGTTTCCTAAGCAGAGTTGAACTACATATGGCCCATGTGCGTAGGAAGCACAGTTCTTTTGTTCTGAGCAAGCTCACTTTTTGGACCCCAGAGGAAACACAGTAGAGTAGAAGAGTGCTCTTTTCTCAAAAGCAGACTGTGTTTCTTGTAAGGCGAGCTAGCGTTTGTTTCCCAGTCCTAAATGGAGTTGAAACACATGCAGTTTCTTGTCCTACGAGCAAGAGTTTTTTTCTGGTAAGGAAAGTCACTATTGTGCTCCCTTTGCCATACACAGTGCAAATAGCACTCCCGTCTGTTCCTATCAAGTACAGTGTACTGGACTGAAGAGGAGCTACTGTTCTTCTCAGTTTCCTAAGCAGAGTTGAACTAGATATGGCCCATGTGTGTAGGAAGCACAGTTCTTTTGTTCTGAGCAAGCTCACTGTTTGGACCCCATAGGAAACACAGTAGAGTAGAAGAGTGCTCTTTTCTCAAAAGCAGAGTGTGTTTCATGTAAGGCAAGCTAGCATTTGTTTCCCAGTCCAAAATAGAGTTGAATCACATGCACTTTCTGGTCCTACGAGCAAGAGTTGTTTTCTGGTAAGGAAAGTCACTATAGCACTCCCATTGCCATATGCAGTGCAAATAGCACTCGCGTCTGTTCCCAGCAAGTACAGTGTATCGGACTGAAGAGGAGCTACGGTTCTTGTCAGTTTCCTAAGCAGAGTTGAACTAGATATGGCCCGTGTGTAGGAAGCACAGTTCTTTTGTTCTGAGCAAGCTCACTGTTCTGGCCCTATAGGAAACACAGTAGAGATGAAGAGTGCTCTTTTCTCTAAAGCAGAGTGTGTTTCTTGTAAGGCGAGCTATCGTTTGTTTCCCAGTCCTAAATGGAGTTGAAACACATGCAATTTCTGGTCTTACGAGCAAGAGTTTTTTTTATGGTAAGAATAGTCACTATTGTGCTGCCATTGCCATACACAGGACAAATAGCACTGGCGTCTGTTCTCAGCAAGTACAGTGTATTGGACTAAAGGGGATCTACTGTTCTTGTCAGGTTCCTAAGCAGAGTTGAACTAGATATGGCCCGTGTTTGTAGGAAGCACAGTTATTATGTTCTGAGTAAGCTCACTGTTCTGGCCCTATAGTAAACACAGTATAGTAGAAGAGTGCTCTTTTCTCAAAAGCAGAGTGTGTTTCTTGTAAGGCGAGCTAGCGTTTGTTTCCCAGTCCTAAATGGAGTTGAATCACATGCAGTTTTTTGTCCTATGAGCTAGAGTTGTTTTCTGGTAAGACGAGTCACTATTGTGCTCCCATTGCCATACACAGTGCAAATAGCACTCGCGTATGTTCCCAGCAAGTACAGTGTATTGGACTGAAGAGGATCTACTGTTCTTTTCAGTTTCCTAAGCAGAGTTTAACTAGATATGGCCCATGTGTGTAGGAAGCACAGTTCTTTTGTTCTGAATAAGCTCACTGATTGACCCCATAGGAAAGAGAATAGAGTAGAAGAGTGCACTTTTCTCAAAAGGAGAGTGTGTTTTATATAAGGCGAGGTAGCGTATGTTTCCCAGTCCTAAATGGAGTTGAATCACATGCAGTTTCTGGTCCTATGAGCAAGAGTTGTTTTCTGTTAAGGAAAGTCACTATTGCACTCCCATTGCCATACACAGTGCAAATAGCACTGGCGTCTGTTCCCAGCAAGTACAGTGTATCGGACTGAAGAGGAGCTACTGTTCTTGTCAGTTTGCTAAGCAGAGTTGAACTAGATATGGCCCGTGTGTGTAGGAAGCTCAGTTCTTATGTTCTGAGCAAGCTCAATGTTCTGGTTCTTTAGGAAACACAGTAGAGTAGAAGAGTGCTCTTTTCTCAAAAGCAGAGTGTGTTTCTTAAAGGGCAAGCTAGCGTTTCTTTCCTAGTCCTAAATGGAGTTGAATCACATGCAGTTTCTGGTCCTACGAACAAGAGTTGTTTTCTGGTAAGGAAAGTCACTATTGCGCTCCCATTGCCATACACAGTGCAAATAGCACTCGCGTCTGTTCCCAGCAAGTACAGTGTTGGGCTGAAGAAGAGCTACTGTTCTTGTCAGGTTCCTAAGCAGAGTTGTACTACATATGGTCCGTGTGTGTAGGAAGCACAGTTCTTTTGTTCTGAGCAAGCTCTCACTGTTTGGACCCCATAGGAAACACAGTAGACTAGAAGAGTGCTCCTTTCTCTAAAGCAGAGTGTGTTTCTTGTAAGGCGAGCTAGCCTTTGTTTCCCAGTCCTAAATGGAGTTGAATCCCATGCAGTTTCTGGTACTATGAGCAAGAGTTGTTTTCTGGTAAGGAAAGTCACTATTGCGCTGCCATTGCCATACACAGGACAAATAGCACTGGCGTCTGTTGCCAGCAAGTACAGTGTATTGGACAGAAGAGGATCTACTGTTCTTGTCAGGTTCCTAAGCAGACATGAACTAGATATGGCCGTGTTGTAGGAAGCACAATTTTTTTTTCTGAGCAAGCTCACTGTTTGGACCCCATAGGAAACACAGTAGAGTAGAAGAGTGCTCTTTTCTCAAAAGCAGACAGTGTTTCTTGTAAGGCGAGCTAGCGTTTGTTTCCCAGTCCTAAATGGAGTTGAATCACATGCAGTTTCTGGTCCTATGAGCAAGAGTTGTTTTCTGGTAAGGAAAGTCACTATTACGCTCCCATTGCCATACACAGTGCAAATAGCACTTGCGTCTGATCCCAGCAAGTACAGTGTATCGGACTGAAGAGGAGCTACTGTTCTTCTCAGTTTCCTAAGCAGAGTTGACCTAGATATGGCCCGTGTGTGTAGGAAGCACAGTTCTTTTGTTCTGAGCAATCTCACCGTTCTGGCCCTATGGGAAACACAGTAGATTAGAAGAGTGCTCTTTTCTCAAAAGCAGAGTGTGTTTATTGTAAGGCGAGCTACTGTTTGTTTCCCAGTCCTAAATGGAGTTGAGTCACATGCAGTTTTTTGACCTATGAGCAAGAGTTGTTTTCTGGTAAGACGAGTCACTATTGTGCTCCCATTGCCATACACAGTGCAAATAGCACTCACGTCTGTTCCCAGCAAGTACAGTGTATCGGACTGAAGAGGAGCTACTGTTCTTTTCAATTTCCTAATTATAGTTGAACTAGGTATGGCCCGTGTGTGTAGGAAGCTCAGTTCTTATGTTCTGAGCAAGCTCACTGTTCTGGCCCTATAGGAAACACAGTAGAGTAGAAGAGTGCTCTTTTCTTTAAAGCAGAGTGTGTTTCTTGTGGGGCAAGCTAGCGTTTGTTTCCTAGTCCTAAATGGAGTTGAATCACATGCAGTATCTGGTCCTACGAACAAGAGTTTTTTTCTGGTAAGGAAAGTCACTATTGCGCTCCCATTGCCATACACAGTGCAAATAGCACTGGCGTCTGTTCCCAGCAAGTACAGTGTTGGACTGAAGAGGAGCTACTGTTCTTGTCAGGTTCCTAATCAGAGTTGAACTACATATGGTCCGTGTGTGTAGGAAGAACAGTTCTTTTGTTCTGAGCAAGCTCACTGTTTGGACCCCATATGAAACACAGTAGACAAGAAGAGTGCTGCTTTCTCTAAAGCAGAGTGTGTTTCTTGTAAGGCGAGCTAGCGTTTGTTTCCCAGTCCTAAATGGAGTTGAATCCCATGCAGTTTCTGGTACTATGAGCAAGAATTGTTTTCTGGTAAGGAAAGTCACTATTGCGCTGCCATTGCCATACACAGGACAAATAGCACTGGCGTCTGTTGCCAGCAAGTACAGTGTATTGGACTGAAGAGGATCTACTGTTCTTGTCAGGTTCCTAAGCAGACTTGAACTAGATATGGCCGTGTGTGTAGGAAGCACAATTTTTTTTGTTCTGAGCAAGCTCACTGTTTGGAACCCATAGGAAACACAGAAGAGTAGAAGAGTGCTCTTTTCTCAAAAGCAGAGTGTTTTTCATGTAAGGCAAGCTAGCATTTGTTTCTCAGTCCTAAATGGAGTTGAATCACATGCACTTTCTGGTCCTACGAGCAAGAGTTGTTTTCTGGTAAGGAAAGTCACTATTGCACTCCCATTGCCATATACAGTGCAAATAGCCCTCGCGTCTTTTCGCAGCAAGTACAGTATATCGGACTGAAGAGGAGCTACTGTTCTTGTCAGTTTCCTAAGCAGAGTTGAACAAGATATGGCCCGTGTGTAGGAATCACAGTTCTTTTGTTCTGAGCAAGCTCAATGTTCTGGACCTAAATGAAACAAAGTAGAGTAGAAGAGTGCTCTTTTCTCTAAAGCAGAGTGTGTTTCTTGTAAGGTGAGCTAGCGTTTGTTTCCCAGTCCTAAATGGAGTTGAATCATATGCAGTTTCTGGTCCTACGAGCAAGAGTTGTTTTCTGGTAAGGAAGTCACTATTGCACTCCCATTGCCATACACAGTGCAAATAGCACTCCCGTCTGTTCCTAGCAAGTACAGTGTATTGGACTGAAGAGGAGCTACTGTTCTTGTCAGTTTCCTAAGCAGAGTTGAACTAGATATGCCCCGTGTGTTTAGGAAGCACAGTTCTTTTGTTCTGAGCAAGCTCACTGTTCTAGCCCTATGGGAAATACAGTAGAGTAGAAGAGTGTTCTTTTCTCAAAAGCAGAGTGTGTTTCTCGTAAGGCGAGCTAGAGTTTGTTTCCCAGTCCTAAATGTAGTTGAGTCACATGCAGTTTTTTGTCCTATGAGCAAGAGTTGTTTTCTGGTAAGACGAGTCACTATTGTGCTCCAATTGCCCTACACAGTTCAAATAGCACTCGCGTCTGTTCCTAGCAAGTACAGTGTATTGGACTGAATAGGATCTACTGTTCTTTTCAGTTTCCTAAGCAGAGTTGAACTAGATATGGTCCATGTGTGTAGGAAGCACAGTTCTTTTGTTCTGAGCAAGCTCACTGTTTGGACCCCATAGGAAACACAGTAGAGTAGAAGAGTGCTCTTTTCTCAAAAGCAGAGTGTGTTTCATTTAAGGCGAGCTAGCATTTGTTTCCCAGTCCTAAATGGAGTTTAATCACATGCACTTTCTGGTCCTATGAGCAAGAGTTGTTTTCTGATAAGGAAAGTCACTATTGCACTCCCATTGCCATATACAGTGCAAATAGCACTCGCGTCTGTTCCCAGCAAGTACAGTGTATCGGACTGAAGAGGAGCTACTGTTCTTGTCAGTTTCCTAAGCAGAGTTGAACTAGATATGGCCCGTGTGTAGGAAGCACAGTTCTTTTGTTCTGAGCAAGCTCACTGTTCTGGTCCTATAGGAAACACAGTAGAGTAGAAGAGTGCTCTTTTCTCTAAAGCAGACTGTGTTTCTTGTAAGGCGAGCTAGCGTTTGTTTCCCAGTCCTAAATGAAGTTGAAACACATGCAGTTTCTGGTCCTTCGAGCAAGAGTTGTTTTATGGTAAGAATAGTCACTATTGTGCTGCCATTGCCATACACCGGACAAATAGCACTGGCGTCTGTTCTCAGCAAGTACAGTGTATTGGACTAAAGGTGATCTACTGTTCTTGTCAGGTTCCTAAGCAGAGTTGAACTAGATATGGCCCGTGTGTGTAGGAAGCTCAGTTCTTATGTTCTGAGCAAGCTCAATGTTCTGGTTCTTTAGGAAACACAGTAGAGTAGAAGAGTGCTCTTTTCTCAAAAGCAGAGTGTGTTTCTTAAAGGGCAAGCTAGCGTTTCTTTCCTAGTCCTAAATGGAGTTGAATCACATGCAGTTTCTGGTCCTACGAACAAGAGTTGTTTTCTGGTAAGGAAAGTCACTATTGCGCTCCCATTGCCATACACAGTGCAAATAGCACTCGCGTCTGTTCCCAGCAAGTACAGTGTTGGGCTGAAGAGGAGCTACTGTTCTTGTCAGGTTCCTAAGCAGAGTTGTACTACACATGGTCCGTGTGTGTAGGAAGCACAGTTCTTTTGTTCTGAGCAAGCTCTCACTGTTTGGACCCCATAGGAAACACAGTAGACTAGAAGAGTGCTCCTTTCTCTAAAGCAGAGTGTGTTTCTTGTAAGGCGAGCTAGCCTTTGTTTCCCAGTCCTAAATGGAGTTGAATCCCATGCAGTTTCTGGTACTATGAGCAAGAGTTGTTTTCTGGTAAGGAAAGTCACTATTGCGCTGCCATTGCCATACACAGGACAAATAGCACTGGCGTCTGTTGCCAGCAAGTACAGTGTATTGGACAGAAGAGGATCTACTGTTCTTGTCAGGTTCCTAAGCAGACATGAACTAGATATGGCCGTGTTGTAGGAAGCACAATTTTTTTTTCTGAGCAAGCTCACTGTTTGGACCCCATAGGAAACACAGTAGAGTAGAAGAGTGCTCTTTTCTCAAAAGCAGACTGTGTTTCTTGTAAGGCGAGCTAGCGTTTGTTTCCCAGTCCTAAATGGAGTTGAATCCCATGCAGTTTCTGGTACTATGAGCAAGAGTTGTTTTCTGGTAAGGAAAGACACTATTGTGCTCCCATTGCCATACACAGTGCAAATAGCACTCGCGTCTGTTCCCAGCAAGTACAGTGTATTGGACTGAAGAGGATCTCCTGTTCTTGTCAGTTTCCTAAGCAGAGTTGAACTAGATATGGCCCATGTGTAGGAAGCACAGTTCTTTTGTTCTGGCCCTATAGGAAACACAGTAGAGTAGAAGAGTGCACTTTTCTCAAAAGCAGAGTGTGTTTCATATAAGGCGAGGTAGCGTTTGTTTCCCAGTCCTAAATGGAGTTGAATCACATGCAGTTTCTGGTCCTATGAGAAAGAGTTGTTTTCTGTTAAGGAAAGTCACTATTGCACTCCCATTGCCATACACATTGCAAACAGCACTGGCGTCTGTTCCCAACAAGTACAGTGTATCGGACGGAAGAGGAGCTACTGTTCTTGTCAGTTTCCTCAGCAGAGTTGAACTAGATATGGCCCGTGTGTGTAGGAAGCTCAGTTCTTATGTTCTGAGCAAGCTCAATGTTCTGGCCCTTTAGGAAACACAGTAGAGTAGAAGAGTGCTCTTTTCTCAAAAGCGGAGTGTGTTTCTTAAAGGGCAAGTTAGCGTTTGTTTCCTAGTCCTAAATGGAGTTGAATCACATGCAGTTTCTGGTCCTATGAGCAAGGGTTGTTTTCTGGTAAGGAAAGTCACTATTGCGCTCCCAGTGCCATACACAGGCAAATAGCACTCGCGTCTGTTCCCAGCAAGTACAGTGTTGGGCTGAAGAGGAGCTACTGTTCTTGTCAGGTTCCTAAGCAGAGTTGTACTACATATGGTCCGTGTGTATAGGAAGCACAGTTCTTTTGTTCTGAGCAAGCTCTCACTGTTTGGACCCCATGTGTGTAGGAAGCACAGTTCTTTTGTTCTGAGCAAGCTCATTATTCTAGCCCTATGGGAAACAGAGTAGAGTAGAAGAGTACTCTTTACTCAAAAGCAGAGTGTGTTTCATGTAAGGCGAGCTAGAGTTTGTTTCCCAGTCCTAAATGTAGTTGAGTCACATGCAATTTTTTGTCCTATGAGCAAGAGTTGTTTTCTGGTAAGACGAGTCACTATTGTGCTACCATTGCCATACACAGTTCAAATAGCACTCGCATCTGTTCCCAGCAAGTACAGTGTATTGGACTGAAGAAGATCTACTGTTCTTTTCAGTTTCCTAAGCAGAGTTGAACTAGATATGGCCCATGTGTGTAGGAAGCACAGTTCTTTTGTTCTGAGCAAGCTCACTGTTTGGACCCCATAGGAAACACAGTAGAGTAGAAGAGTGCTCTTTTCTCAAAAGCAGACTGTGTTTCTTGTAAGGCGAGCTAGCGTTTGTTTCCCAGTCCTAAATGGAGTTGAATCACATGCAGTTTCTGGTCCTACGAGCAAGATTTGTTTTCTGGTAAGGAAAGTCACTATTACGCTCCCATTGCCATACAGAGTGCAAATAGCACTCCCGTCAGTTCCTTGCAAGTACAGTGTATTTGACTGAAGAGGAGCTACTGTTCTTCTCAGTTTCCTAAGCAGAGTTGAACTAGATATGCCCCGTGTGTGTAGGAAGCACAGTTCTTTTGTTCTGAGCAAGCTCACTGTTCTGGCCCTATGGGAAACACAATAGAGTAGAAGAGTGTTCTTTTCTCAAAAGGAGAGTGTGTTTCTTGTAAGGCGAGCTAGAGTTTGTTTCCCAGTCCTAAATGTAGTTGAGTCACATGCAGTTTCTGGTCCTACGAGCAAGAGTTGTTTTCTGGTAAGGAAAGTCACTATTGTGCTGCCATTGCCATACACAGTGCAAATAGCACTCGCGTCAGTTCCCAGCAAGTACAATGTTGGACTCAATAGGAGCTACTGTTTTTGTCAGGTTCCTAAGCAGAGTTGAACTACATATGGTCCCTGTGTGTAGGAAGCACAGTTCTTTTGTTCTGAGCAAGCTCACTGTTTGGACCACATAGGAAACACAGTAGACTAGAAGAGTGCTGCTTTCTCTAAAGCAGAGTGTGTTTCTTGTAAGGCGAGCTAGCATTTGTTTCCCAGTCCTAAATGGAGTTGAATCCCATGCAGTTTCTGGTACTATGAGCAAGAGTTGTTTTCTGGTAAGGAAAGTCACTATTGCGCTGCCATTGCCATACACAGGACAAATAGCACTGGCGTCTGTTGCCAGCAAGTACAGTGTATTGGACTGAAGAGGAGCTACTGTTCTTGTCAGGTTCCTAAGCAGACTTGAACTAGATATGGCCGTGTGTGTAGGAAGCACAATTTTTTTTGTTCTGAGCAAGCTCACTGTTTGCACCCCATAGGAAAAACAGTAGAGTAGAAGAGTGCTCTTTTCTCAAAAGCAGACTGTGTTTCTTGTAAGGTGAGCTAGCGTTTGTTTCCCAGTCCTAAATGGAGTTGAATCACATGCAGTTTCTGGTCCTACGAGCAAGAGTTGTTTTCTGGTAAGGAAAGTCACTATTGCGCTCCCATTGCCATACACAGTACAAATAGCACTCCCGTCAGTTCCTTGCAACTACAGTGTATTGGACTGAAGAGGAGCTACTGTTCTTGTCATGTTCCTAAGCAGAGTTGAACTAGATATGCCCCGTGTGTGTAGGAAGCACAGTTCTTTTGTTCTGAGCAAGCTCACTGTTCTGGCCCTATGGGAAACACAATAGAGTAGAAGAGTGTTCTTTTCTCAACAGCATAGTGTGTTTCTTGTAAGGCGAGCTAGCGTTTGTTTCCCAGTCCTAAATGGAGTTGAATCACATGCAGTTTCTGGTCCTACGAGCAAGAGTTGTTTTCTGGTAAGGAAAGTCACTATTGCGCTCCCATTGCCATACACAGTGCAAATAACACTCCCGTCTGTTCCTAGCAAGTACAGTGTATTGGACTGAAGAGGAGCTACTGTTCTTGTCAGTTTCCTAAGCAGAGTTGAACTAGATATGGCCCGTGTGTAGGTAGCACAGTTCTTTTGTTCTGAGCAAGCTCACTGTTCTGGCCCTATAGGAAACACAGTAGAGTAGAAGAGTGCTGTTTTCTCTAAAGCAGAGTGTGTTTTTTGTAAGGCGAGCTAGTGTTTGTTTCGCAGGCCTAAATGGAGTTGAAACACATGCAATTTCTGGTCCTACGAGCAAGAGTTTTTTTTATGGAAAGAATAGTCACTATTGTGCTGCCATTGCAATACACAGGACAAATAGCACTGGCGTCTGTTCTCAGCAAGTACAGTGTATTGGACTAAAGGGGATCAACTGTTCTTGTCAGGTTCCTAAGCAGAGTTGAACTAGATATGGCCCGTGTGTGTAGGAAGCTCAGTTCTTATGTTCTGAGCAAGCTCACTGTTCTGGCCCTTTAGGAAACATAGTAGAGTAGAAGAGTGCTCTTTTCTCTAAAGCAGAGTGTGTTTCTTGTAGGGCAAGCTAGCGTTTGTTTCCTAGTCTTAAATGGAGTTGAATTACATGCAGTTTCTGGTCCTACGAACAAGAGTTGTTTTCTGGTAAGGAAAGTCACTATTGCACTCCCATTGCTATACACAGTGCAAATAGCACTCGCGTCTGTTCCCAGCAAGTACAGTGTTTTGGACTGAAGAGGAGCTACTGTTCTTGTCAGGTTCCTAAGCAGAGTTGAACTACATATGGTCCGTGTGTGTAGGAAGCACAGTTCTTTTGTTCTGAGCAAGCTCACTGCTTGGACCCCATAGGAAACACAGTAGACTAGAAGAGTGCTCCTTTCTCTAAAGCAGAGTGTGTTTCTTGTAAGGCGAGCTAGCATTTGTTTCCCAGTCCTAAGTGGAGTTGAATCACATGCAGTTTCTGGTCCTACGAGCAAGAGTTGTTTTTTGGTAAGGAAAGTCACTATTGCGCTCCCATTGCCATATTCAGTGCAAATAGCACTCGCGTCTGTTCCCAGCCAGTACAGTGTATTGGACTGAAGAGGAGCTACTGTTCTTGTCAGTTTCCTAAGCAGAGTTGAACTAGATATGGCCCGTGTGCAGGAAGCACAGTTCTTTTCTTCTGAGCAAGCTCACTGTTCTGGCCCTATAGGAAACACAGTAGAGTAGAAGAGTGCTCTTTTCTCTAAAGCAGAGTGTGTTTCTTGTAAGGCGAGCTAGAGTTTGTTTCCCAGTACTAAATGGAGTTGAAACACATGCAGTTTCTGCTCCTACGAGCAAGAGTTGTTTTAGGGTAAGAATAGTCACTATTGCGCTCCCATTGCCATACACAGTGCAAATAACACTCCCGTCTGTTCCTAGCAAGTACAGTGTATTGGACTGAAGAGGAGCTACTGTTCTTCTCAGTTTCCTAAGCAGAGTTGAACTAGATATGTCCCATGTGTGTAGGAAGCAGAGTTCTTTTGTTCTGAGCAAGCTCACTGTTTGGACCCCATAGGAAACACAGTAGACTAGAAGAGTGCTCTTTTCTCAAAAGCAGAGTGTGTTTCATGTAAGGCGAGCTAGCATTTGTTTCCCAGTCCTAAATAGAATTGAATCACATGCAGTTTCTGGTCCTACGAGCAAGAGTTGTTTTCTGGTAAGGAAAGTCACTATTGCACTCCCATTGCCATATACAGTGCAAATAGCACTCGCGTCTGTTCCCAGCAAGTACAGTGTATCGGACTGAAGAGGAGCTACTGTTCTTGTCAGTTTCCTAAGCAGAGTTGAACTAGATATGGCCCGTGTGTAGGTAGCACAGTTCTTTTGTTCTGAGCAAGCTCACTGTTCTGGCCCTATAGGAAACACAGTAGAGTAGAAGAGTGCTCTTTTCTCTAAAGCAGAGTGTGTTTTTTGTAAGGCGAGCTAGTGTTTGTTTCCCAGGCCTAAATGGAGTTGAAACACATGCAATTTCTGGTCCTACGAGCAAGAGTTTTTTTTATGGAAAGAATAGTCACTATTGTGCTGCCATTGCAATACACAGGACAAATAGCACTGGCGTCTGTTCTCAGCAAGTACAGTGTATTGGACTAAAGGGGATCAACTGTTCTTGTCAGGTTCCTAAGCAGAGTTGAACTAGATATGGCCCGTGTGTGTAGGAAGCTCAGTTCTTATGTTCTGAGCAAGCTCACTGTTCTGGCCCTTTAGGAAACATAGTAGAGAAGAAGAGTGCTCTTTTCTCTAAAGCAGAGTGTGTTTCTTGTAGGGCAAGCTAGCGTTTGTTTCCTAGTCCTAAATGGAGTTGAATTACATGCAGTTTCTGGTCCTACGAACAAGAGTTGTTTTCTGGTAAGGAAAGTCACTATTGCACTCCCATTGTTATACACAGTGCAAATAGCACTCGCGTCTGTTCCCAGCAAGTACAGTGTTTTGGACTGAAGAGGAGCTACTGTTCTTGTCAGGTTCCTAAGCAGAGTTGAACTACATATGGTCCGTGTGTGTAGGAAGCACAGTTCTTTTGTTCTGAGCAAGCTCACTGCTTGGACCCCATAGGAAACACAGTAGACTAGAAGAGTGCTCCTTTCTCTAAAGCAGAGTGTGTTTCTTGTAAGGCGAGCTAGCGTTTGTTTCCCAGTCCTAAGTGGAGTTGAATCACATGCAGTTTCTGGTCCTACGAGCAAGAGTTGTTTTTTGGTAAGGAAAGTCACTATTGCGCTCCCATTGCCATATTCAGTGCAAATAGCACTCGCGTCTGTTCCCAGCAAGTACAGTGTATTGGACTGAAGAGGAGCTACTGTTCTTGTCAGTTTCCTAAGCAGAGTTGAACTAGATATGGCCCGTGTGTAGGAAGCACAGTTCTTTTCTTCTGAGCAAGCTCACTGTTCTGGCCCTATAGGAAACACAGTAGAGTAGAAGAGTGCTCTTTTCTCTAAAGCAGAGTGTGTTTCTTGTAAGGCGAGCTAGAGTTTGTTTCCCAGTCCTAAATGGAGTTGAAACACTTGCAGTTTCTGCTCCTACGAGCAAGAGTTGTTTTATGGTAAGAATAGTCACTATTGCGCTGCCATTGCCATACACAGGACAAATAGCACTGGCTTCTGTTCCCAGCAAGTACAGTGTATTGGACTAAAGGGGATCTACTGTTCTTGTCAGGTTCCTAAGCAGAGTTGAACTAGATATGGCCCGTGTGTGTAGGAAGCACAGTTATTATGTTCTGAGCAAGCTCACTGTTCTGGCCCTATAGGAAACACAGTAGAGTAGAAGAGTGCTCTTTTCTCAAAAGCAGAGTGTTTTTCTTGTAAGGCAAGCTAGAGTTTGTTTCCCAGTCCTAAATGGAGTTGAGTCACATGCAGTTTTTGTCCTATGAGCAAGAGTTGTTTTTGGTAAGACCAGTCACTATTGTGCTCCAATTTCCCTACACAGTGCAAATAGCACTCGCGTCTGTTCCCAGCAAGTACAGTGTATTGGACTGAGGAGGATCTACTGTTCTTTTCAGTTTCCTAAGCAAAGGTGAACTAGATATCTCCCATGTGTGTAGGAAGCACAGTTCTTTTGTTCTGAGCAAGCTCACTGTTTGGACCACATAGGAAACACAGTAAAGTAGAAGAGTGCTCTTTTCTCAAAAGCAGACTGTGTTTCTTGTAAGGCGAGCTAGCGTTTGTTTCCCAGTCCTAAATGGAGTTGAATCACATGCAGTTTCTGGTCCTACGAGCAAGAGTTGTTTTCTGGTAAGGAAAGTCACTATTGTGCTACCATTGCCATACACAGTGCAAATAGCACTCCCGTCTGTTCCTAGCAACTACAGTGTATTGGACTGAAGAGGAGCTACTGTTCTTCTCAGTTTCCTAAGCAGAGTTGAACTAGATATGGCCCATGTGTGTAGGAAGCACAGTTCTTTTGTTCTGAGCAAGCTCACTGTTTGGACCCCATAGGAAACACAGTAGACTAGAATAGTTCTCTTTTCTCAAAAGCAGAGTGTGTTTCATGTAAGGCGAGCTAGCGTTTGTTTCCCAGTCCTAAATGGAGTTGAGTCACATGCAGTTTTTTGTTCTACGAGCAAGAGTTGTTTTCTGGTAAGACGAGTCACTATTGTGCTCCCATTGACATACACAGTGCAAAGAGCACTCGCGTCTGTTCCCAGCAAGTACAGTGTATTGGACTGAATAGGATCTACTGTTCTTTTCAGTTTCCTAAGCAGAGGTGAACTAGATATCTCCCATGTGTGTAGGAAGCACAGTTCTTTTGTTCTGAGCAAGCTTACTGTTCGGACCCCTTAGGAAACACAATAGAGTAGAAGAGTGCTCTTTTCTCAAAAGCAGAGTGTCTTTCATTTAAGGCAAGCTAGCGTTTTTTTCCCAGTCCTAAATGAAATTGAATCACATGCAGTTTCTGGTCCTACGAGCAAGAGTTGTTTTCTGGTAAGGAAAGTCACTATTGTGCTCCCATTGCCATACACAGTGCAAATAGCACTCGCGTCTGATCCCAGCAAGTACAGTGTATCGGACTGAAGAGGAGCTATTGTTCTTATCAGTTTCCTAAGCAGAGTTGAACTAGATATGGCCCGTGTGTGTAGGAAGCACAGTTTTTTGTTCTGAGCAAGCTCACCGTTCTGGCCCTATGGGAAACACAGTAGAGTAGAAGAGTGCTCTTTTCTCTAAAGGAGAGTGTACTTCTTGTAAGGCGAGCTAGCGTTTGTTTCCCAGTCCTAAATGGAGTTGAAACACATGCAGTTTCTGGTCCTACTAGCAAGAGTTGTTTTATGGTAAGAGTAGTCACTATTGCCCTGCCATTGCCATACACAGGACAAATAGCACTGGTGTCTGTTCCCAGCAAGTACAGTGAATTAGACTAAAGGGTATTTACTGTTCTTGTCAGGTTCCTAAGCAGAGTTGAACTAGACATGGCCCGTGTGTGTAGGAAGCACAGTTATTATGTTCTGAGCAAGCTCACTGTTCTGGCCCTAAAGGAAACACAGTAGAGTAGAAGAGTGCTCTTTTCTCAAAAGCAGAGTATGTTTCTTATAAGGCAAGCTAGCGTTTGTTTCCCAGTGCTAAATGGAGTTGAGTCACATGCAGTTTTTTGTCCTACGAGGAAGAGTTGTTTTCTGGTAAGACGAGTCACTATTGTGCTCCAATTTCCCTACACAGTGCAAATAGCACTCGCCTCTGTTCCCAGCAATTACAGTGTATTGGACTGAAGAGGAGCTACTGTTCTTCTCAGTTTCCTAAGCGGAGTTGAACTAGATATGGCCCATGTGTGTAGGAAGCACAGTTCTTTTTTTCTGAGCAAGCTCACTGTTTGGACCCCATAGGAAACACAGTAGAGTAGAAGAGTGCTCTCTTCCCAAAAGCAGACTGTGTTTCTTGTAAGGCGAGCTAGCGTTTGTTTCCCAGTCCTAAGTGGAGTTGAATCACATGCAGTTTCTGGTCCTACGAGCAAGAGTTGTTTTTTGGTAAGGAAAGTCACTATTGCGCTCCCATTGCCATATTCTCGTCAGGTTCCTAAGCAGAGTTGAACTACATATGGTCCATGTGTGTAGGAAGCACAGTTCTTTTGTTCTGAGCAAGCTCACTGTTTGGACCCCATAGGAAACACACTAGACTAGAAGAGTGCTCTTTTCTCTAAAGCAGAGTATGTTTCTTGTAAGGCGAGCTAGTGTTTGTTTCCCAGTCCTAAATGGAGTTGAATCCCATGCAGTTTCTCGTACTATGAGCAAGAGTTGTTTTCTGGTAAGGAAAGTCACTATTGCGCTCCCATTGACATACAGAGTGCATATAGCACTCGCGTCTGTTCCCAGCAAGTACAGTGTATTGGACTGAAGAGGAGCTACTGTTCTTGTCAGATTCCTAAGCAGAATTGAACTAGATGTGGCCCGTGTGTAGGAAGCACAGTTCTTTTGTTCTGAGCAAGCTCACTCTTCTGGCCCTATAGGAAACACAGTAGAGTAGAAGAGTGCTCTTTTCTCTAAAGCAGATTGTGTTTCTTGTAAGGCGAGCCAGCGTTTGTTTCCCAGTCCTAAATGGAGTTGAAACACATGCAGTTTCTGGTCATACGAGCAAGAGTTGTTTTATGGTAAGAATAGTCACTATTGCGCTGCCATTGCCATACACAGGACAAATAGCACTGGCTTCTGTTCCCAGCAAGTACAGTGTATTGGATTAAAGGGGATCTACTGTTCTTGTCAGGTTCCTAAGCAGAGTTGAACTAGATATGGCCCGTGTGTGTAGGAAGCACAGTTATTATGTTCTGAGCAAGCTCACTGTTCTGGCCCTATAGGAAACACAGTAGAGTAGAAGAGTGCTCTTTTCTCAAAAGCAGAGTGTGTTTCTTGTAAGCCAAGCTAGCGTTTTTTTCCCAGTCCTAAATGGAGTTGAATCACATGCAGTTTCTGGTCCTACGAGCAAGAGTTGTTTTCTGTTAAGGAAAGTCACTATTGTGCTCCCATTGACATACACAGTTCAAATAGCACTCGCGTCTGATCCCAGCAGGTACAGTGTATCGGATTGAAGAGGAGCTACTCTTCTTGTCAGTTTCCTAAGCAGAGTTGAACTAGATATGGCCCGAGTGTAGGAAGCACAGTTTTTTGTTCTGAGCAAGCTCACCGTTCTGGCCCTATGGGAAACACAGTAGAGTAGAAGAGTGCTCTTTTCTCAAAAGCAGAGTGTGTTTCGTGTAAGGCAAGCTAGAGGTTGTTTCCCAGTCCTAAATGGAGTTGAGCCACATGCAGTTTTTTGTCCTATGAGCAAGAGTTGTTTTCTGGTAAGACGAGTCACTATTGTGCTCCCATTGCCATACACAGTGCAAGTAGCACTCGCGTCTGTTCCCAGCAAGTACAGTGTTGGAGTGAAGAGGAGCTACTGTTCTTGTAAGGTTCCTAAGCAGAGTTGAACTACATATGGTCTGTGTGTGTAGGACGCATAGTTCTTTTGTTCTGAGCAACCTCACTGTTTGGACCCCATAGGAAACACAGTAGACTAGAAGAGTGCTTCTTTCTCTAAAGCAGAGTGTGTTTCTTGTAAGGCGAGATAGCGTTTGTTTCCCAGTCCTAAATGGAGTTGAATCCCATGCAGTTTTTGCTACTATGAGCAAGAGTTGTTTTCTGGTAAGGAAAGTCACTATTGCACTCCCATTGCCATACACAGTGCAAATAGCACTGGCGTCTGTTCCCAGAAAGTACAGTGTATCGGACTGAAGAGGAGCTACTATTCTTGTCAGTTTCCTAAGCAGAGATGAACTAGATATGGCCCGTGTGTGTAGGAAGCTCAGTTCTTATGTTCTGAGCAAGTTCACTGTTCTGGCCCTATAGGAAACACAGTAGAGTAGAAGAGTGCTCTTTTCTCAAAAGGAGAGTGTGTTCCTTGTAAGGCGAGCTGGCGTTTGTTTCCCAGTCCTAAATGGAGTTGAATCCCATGCAGTTTCTCGTACTATGAGCAAGAGTTGTTTTCTGGTAAGGAAAGTCACTATTGCGCTCCCATTGCCATACAGAGTGCAAACAGCACTCGCGTCTGTTCCAGCAAGTACAGTGTATTGGACTGAAGAGGAGCTACTGTTCGTGTCAGGTTCCTAAGCAGAATTGAACTAGATGTGGCCCGTGTGTAGGAAGCACAGTTCTTTTGTTCTGAGGAAGCTCACTGTTCTGGCCCTATAGGAAACACATTAGAGTAGAAGAGTGCTCTTTTCTCTAAAGCAGAGTGTGTTTCTTGTAAGGCGAGCCAGCGTTTGTTTCCCAGTCCTAAATGGAGTTGAAACACATGCAGTTTCTGGTCCTACGAGCAAGAGTTGTTTTATGGTAAGAATAGTCACTATTGCTCTGCCATTGCCATACACAGGACAAATAGCACTGGCGTCTGTTCCCAGCAAGTACAGTGTATTGGACTAAAGGGGATCTACTGTTCTTGTCAGGTTCCTAAGCAGACATGAACTAGATATGGCCCGAGTGTGTAGGAAGCACAGTTCTTTTGTTCTGAGCAAGCTCACTGTTCGGACGCCATAGGAAACACAGTAGAGTAGAAGAGTGCTCTTTTCTCAAAAGCAGAGTGTATTTCATGTAAGGCGAGGTAGCGTTTGTTTCCCAGTCCTAAATGGAGTTGAATCACATGCAGTTTCTGGTCCTATGAGCAAGAGTTGTTTTCTGGTAAGGAAAGTCACTATTGCACTCCGATTGCCATACACAGTGCAAATAGCACTGGTGTCTGTTCCCAGCAAGTACAGTGTATTGGACTGAAGAGGAGCTACTGTTCTTGTCAGTTTCCTAAGCAGAGTTGAACTAGATATGGCCCGTGTGTGTAGGAAGAACAGTTATTATGTTCTGAGCAAGCTCACTGTTCTGGCCCAATAGGAAACACAGTAGACTAGAAGAGTGCTCCTTTCTCTAAAGCAGAGTGTGTTTCTTGTAAGGCGAGATAGCGTTTGTTTCCCAGTCCTAAATGGAGTTGAATCCCATGAAGTTTCTGGTACTATGAGCAAGAGTTGGTTTCTGGTAAGGAAAGTCACTATTGCGCTGCCATTGCCATACACAGGACAAATAACACTCGCGTCTGATCCCAGCAAGTACAGTGTATTGGACTGAAGAGGATCTACTGTTCTTGTCAGGTTCCTAAGCAGAGTTGAACTAGATATGGCCGTGTGTATAGGAAGCACAATTTTTTTTGTTCTGAGCAAGCTCCCTCCTCGGACCCCATAGGAAACACAGTAGAGTAGAAGAATGCTCTTTTCTCAAAAGCAGAGTGTGTTTCTTGTAAGGCGAGCTAGCGTTTGTTTCCCAGTCCTAAATGGAGTTGAATCACATGCAGTTTTTGTCCTATGAGCAAGAGTTGTTTTTGGTAAGACCAGTCACTATTGTGCTCCAATTTCCCTACACAGTGCAAATAGCACTCGCGTCTGTTCCCAGCAAGTACAGTGTATTGGACTGAGGAGGATCTACTGTTCTTTTCAGTTTCCTAAGCAAAGGTGAACTAGATATCTCCCATGTGTGTAGGAAGCACAGTTCTTTTGTTCTGAGCAAGCTCACTGTTTGGACCACATAGGAAACACAGTAAAGTAGAAGAGTGCTCTTTTCTCAAAAGCAGACTGTGTTTCTTGTAAGGCGAGCTAGCGTTTGTTTCCCAGTCCTAAATGGAGTTGAATCACATGCAGTTTCTGGTCCTACGAGCAAGAGTTGTTTTCTGGTAAGGAAAGTCACTATTGTGCTACCATTGCCATACACAGTGCAAATAGCACTCCCGTCTGTTCCTAGCAACTACAGTGTATTGGACTGAAGAGGAGCTACTGTTCTTCTCAGTTTCCTAAGCAGAGTTGAACTAGATATGGCCCATGTGTGTAGGAAGCACAGTTCTTTTGTTCTGAGCAAGCTCACTGTTTGGACCCCATAGGAAACACAGTAGACTAGAATAGTTCTCTTTTCTCAAAAGCAGAGTGTGTTTCATGTAAGGCGAGCTAGCGTTTGTTTCCCAGTCCTAAATGGAGTTGAGTCACATGCAGTTTTTTGTTCTACGAGCAAGAGTTGTTTTCTGGTAAGACGAGTCACTATTGTGCTCCCATTGACATACACAGTGCAAAGAGCACTCGCGTCTGTTCCCAGCAAGTACAGTGTATTGGACTGAATAGGATCTACTGTTCTTTTCAGTTTCCTAAGCAGAGGTGAACTAGATATCTCCCATGTGTGTAGGAAGCACAGTTCTTTTGTTCTGAGCAAGCTTACTGTTCGGACCCCTTAGGAAACACAATAGAGTAGAAGAGTGCTCTTTCTCAAAAGCAGAGTGTCTTTCATTTAAGGCAAGCTAGCGTTTTTTTCCCAGTCCTAAATGAAATTGAATCACATGCAGTTTCTGGTCCTACGAGCAAGAGTTGTTTTCTGGTAAGGAAAGTCACTATTGTGCTCCCATTGCCATACACAGTGCAAATAGCACTCGCGTCTGATCCCAGCAAGTACAGTGTATCGGACTGAAGAGGAGCTATTGTTCTTATCAGTTTCCTAAGCAGAGTTGAACTAGATATGGCCCGTGTGTGTAGGAAGCACAGTTTTTTGTTCTGAGCAAGCTCACCGTTCTGGCCCTATGGGAAACACAGTAGAGTAGAAGAGTGCTCTTTTCTCTAAAGGAGAGTGTACTTCTTGTAAGGCGAGCTAGCGTTTGTTTCCCAGTCCTAAATGGAGTTGAAACACATGCAGTTTCTGGTCCTACTAGCAAGAGTTGTTTTATGGTAAGAGTAGTCACTATTGCCCTGCCATTGCCATACACAGGACAAATAGCACTGGTGTCTGTTCCCAGCAAGTACAGTGAATTAGACTAAAGGGTATTTACTGTTCTTGTCAGGTTCCTAAGCAGAGTTGAACTAGACATGGCCCGTGTGTGTAGGAAGCACAGTTATTATGTTCTGAGCAAGCTCACTGTTCTGGCCCTAAAGGAAACACAGTAGAGTAGAAGAGTGCTCTTTTCTCAAAAGCAGAGTATGTTTCTTATAAGGCAAGCTAGCGTTTGTTTCCCAGTGCTAAATGGAGTTGAGTCACATGCAGTTTTTTGTCCTACGAGGAAGAGTTGTTTTCTGGTAAGACGAGTCACTATTGTGCTCCAATTTCCCTACACAGTGCAAATAGCACTCGCCTCTGTTCCCAGCAATTACAGTGTATTGGACTGAAGAGGAGCTACTGTTCTTCTCAGTTTCCTAAGCGGAGTTGAACTAGATATGGCCCATGTGTGTAGGAAGCACAGTTCTTTTTTTCTGAGCAAGCTCACTGTTTGGACCCCATAGGAAACACAGTAGAGTAGAAGAGTGCTCTCTTCCCAAAAGCAGACTGTGTTTCTTGTAAGGCGAGCTAGCGTTTGTTTCCCAGTCCTAAGTGGAGTTGAATCACATGCAGTTTCTGGTCCTACGAGCAAGAGTTGTTTTTTGGTAAGGAAAGTCACTATTGCGCTCCCATTGCCATATTCTCGTCAGGTTCCTAAGCAGAGTTGAACTACATATGGTCCATGTGTGTAGGAAGCACAGTTCTTTTGTTCTGAGCAAGCTCACTGTTTGGACCCCATAGGAAACACACTAGACTAGAAGAGTGCTCTTTTCTCTAAAGCAGAGTATGTTTCTTGTAAGGCGAGCTAGTGTTTGTTTCCCAGTCCTAAATGGAGTTGAATCCCATGCAGTTTCTCGTACTATGAGCAAGAGTTGTTTTCTGGTAAGGAAAGTCACTATTGCGCTCCCATTGACATACAGAGTGCATATAGCACTCGCGTCTGTTCCCAGCAAGTACAGTGTATTGGACTGAAGAGGAGCTACTGTTCTTGTCAGATTCCTAAGCAGAATTGAACTAGATGTGGCCCGTGTGTAGGAAGCACAGTTCTTTTGTTCTGAGCAAGCTCACTCTTCTGGCCCTATAGGAAACACAGTAGAGTAGAAGAGTGCTCTTTTCTCTAAAGCAGATTGTGTTTCTTGTAAGGCGAGCCAGCGTTTGTTTCCCAGTCCTAAATGGAGTTGAAACACATGCAGTTTCTGGTCATACGAGCAAGAGTTGTTTTATGGTAAGAATAGTCACTATTGCGCTGCCATTGCCATACACAGGACAAATAGCACTGGCTTCTGTTCCCAGCAAGTACAGTGTATTGGATTAAAGGGGATCTACTGTTCTTGTCAGGTTCCTAAGCAGAGTTGAACTAGATATGGCCCGTGTGTGTAGGAAGCACAGTTATTATGTTCTGAGCAAGCTCACTGTTCTGGCCCTATAGGAAACACAGTAGAGTAGAAGAGTGCTCTTTTCTCAAAAGCAGAGTGTGTTTCTTGTAAGCCAAGCTAGCGTTTTTTTCCCAGTCCTAAATGGAGTTGAATCACATGCAGTTTCTGGTCCTACGAGCAAGAGTTGTTTTCTGTTAAGGAAAGTCACTATTGTGCTCCCATTGACATACACAGTTCAAATAGCACTCGCGTCTGATCCCAGCAGGTACAGTGTATCGGACTGAAGAGGAGCTACTCTTCTTGTCAGTTTCCTAAGCAGAGTTGAACTAGATATGGCCCGAGTGTAGGAAGCACAGTTTTTTGTTCTGAGCAAGCTCACCGTTCTGGCCCTATGGGAAACACAGTAGAGTAGAAGAGTGCTCTTTTCTCAAAAGCAGAGTGTGTTTCGTGTAAGGCAAGCTAGAGGTTGTTTCCCAGTCCTAAATGGAGTTGAGCCACATGCAGTTTTTTGTCCTATGAGCAAGAGTTGTTTTCTGGTAAGACGAGTCACTATTGTGCTCCCATTGCCATACACAGTGCAAGTAGCACTCGCGTCTGTTCCCAGCAAGTACAGTGTTGGAGTGAAGAGGAGCTACTGTTCTTGTAAGGTTCCTAAGCAGAGTTGAACTACATATGGTCTGTGTGTGTAGGACGCATAGTTCTTTTGTTCTGAGCAACCTCACTGTTTGGACCCCATAGGAAACACAGTAGACTAGAAGAGTGCTTCTTTCTCTAAAGCAGAGTGTGTTTCTTGTAAGGCGAGATAGCGTTTGTTTCCCAGTCCTAAATGGAGTTGAATCCCATGCAGTTTTTGCTACTATGAGCAAGAGTTGTTTTCTGGTAAGGAAAGTCACTATTGCACTCCCATTGCCATACACAGTGCAAATAGCACTGGCGTCTGTTCCCAGAAAGTACAGTGTATCGGACTGAAGAGGAGCTACTATTCTTGTCAGTTTCCTAAGCAGAGATGAACTAGATATGGCCCGTGTGTGTAGGAAGCTCAGTTCTTATGTTCTGAGCAAGTTCACTGTTCTGGCCCTATAGGAAACACAGTAGAGTAGAAGAGTGCTCTTTTCTCAAAAGGAGAGTGTGTTCCTTGTAAGGCGAGCTGGCGTTTGTTTCCCAGTCCTAAATGGAGTTGAATCCCATGCAGTTTCTCGTACTATGAGCAAGAGTTGTTTTCTGGTAAGGAAAGTCACTATTGCGCTCCCATTGCCATACAGAGTGCAAACAGCACTCGCGTCTGTTCCCAGCAAGTACAGTGTATTGGACTGAAGAGGAGCTACTGTTCGTGTCAGGTTCCTAAGCAGAATTGAACTAGATGTGGCCCGTGTGTAGGAAGCACAGTTCTTTTGTTCTGAGGAAGCTCACTGTTCTGGCCCTATAGGAAACACATTAGAGTAGAAGAGTGCTCTTTTCTCTAAAGCAGAGTGTGTTTCTTGTAAGGCGAGCCAGCGTTTGTTTCCCAGTCCTAAATGGAGTTGAAACACATGCAGTTTCTGGTCCTACGAGCAAGAGTTGTTTTATGGTAAGAATAGTCACTATTGCTCTGCCATTGCCATACACAGGACAAATAGCACTGGCGTCTGTTCCCAGCAAGTACAGTGTATTGGACTAAAGGGGATCTACTGTTCTTGTCAGGTTCCTAAGCAGACATGAACTAGATATGGCCCGAGTGTGTAGGAAGCACAGTTCTTTTGTTCTGAGCAAGCTCACTGTTCGGACGCCATAGGAAACACAGTAGAGTAGAAGAGTGCTCTTTTCTCAAAAGCAGAGTGTATTTCATGTAAGGCGAGGTAGCGTTTGTTTCCCAGTCCTAAATGGAGTTGAATCACATGCAGTTTCTGGTCCTATGAGCAAGAGTTGTTTTCTGGTAAGGAAAGTCACTATTGCACTCCGATTGCCATACACAGTGCAAATAGCACTGGTGTCTGTTCCCAGCAAGTACAGTGTATTGGACTGAAGAGGAGCTACTGTTCTTGTCAGTTTCCTAAGCAGAGTTGAACTAGATATGGCCCGTGTGTGTAGGAAGAACAGTTATTATGTTCTGAGCAAGCTCACTGTTCTGGCCCTATAGGAAACACAGTAGACTAGAAGAGTGCTCCTTTCTCTAAAGCAGAGTGTGTTTCTTGTAAGGCGAGATAGCGTTTGTTTCCCAGTCCTAAATGGAGTTGAATCCCATGAAGTTTCTGGTACTATGAGCAAGAGTTGGTTTCTGGTAAGGAAAGTCACTATTGCGCTGCCATTGCCATACACAGGACAAATAACACTCGCGTCTGATCCCAGCAAGTACAGTGTATTGGACTGAAGAGGATCTACTGTTCTTGTCAGGTTCCTAAGCAGAGTTGAACTAGATATGGCCGTGTGTATAGGAAGCACAATTTTTTTTGTTCTGAGCAAGCTCCCTCCTCGGACCCCATAGGAAACACAGTAGAGTAGAAGAATGCTCTTTTCTCAAAAGCAGAGTGTGTTTCTTGTAAGGCGAGCTAGCGTTTGTTTCCCAGTCCTAAATGGAGTTGAATCACATGCAGTTTCTGGTCTTATGAGCAAGAGTTGTTTTCTGGTAAGGAAAGTCACTATTGCACTCCCATTGCCATACACAGTGCAAATTGCACTGACGTCTTTTCCCAGCAAGTACAGTGTATCAGACTGAAGAGGAGCTACTGTTCTTGTCAGTTTCCTAAGCAGAGTTGAACTAGATAAGGCCCGT
The DNA here is from genome assembly GCF_949786415.1 of Peromyscus eremicus. Taxonomy (NCBI): domain Eukaryota; kingdom Metazoa; phylum Chordata; class Mammalia; order Rodentia; family Cricetidae; genus Peromyscus; species Peromyscus eremicus. Next base: position 57,909 of record NW_026735292.1, on the reverse strand, counting down.
GTGTGTTGGAAGCTCAGTTCTTATGTTCTGAGCAAGCTCACTGTTCTGGCCCTTTAGGAAACACAGTAGAGTAGAAGAGTGTTCTTTTCTCTAAAGCAGAGTGTGTTTCTTGTAGGGAAAGCTACCGTTTGTTTCCTAGTCCTAAATGGAGTTGAATCACATGCAGTTTCTGGTCCTACGAACAAGAGTTGTTTTCTGGTAAGGAAAGTCACTATTGTGCTCCCATTGCCATACACAGTGCAAATAGCACTCGCGTCTCTTCCCAGCAACTACAGTGTTGGACTGAAGAGGAGCTACTGTTCTTGTCAGGTTCCTAAGCAGAGTTGAACTAGATATGGCCCGTGTGTGTAGGAAGCACAGTTCTTTTGTTCTGAGCAAGCTCACCGTTCTGGCCCTATGGGAAACACAGTAGAGTAGAAGAGTGCTCTTTTCTCAAAAGCAGAGTGTGTTTCATGTAAGACGAGGTAGCGTTTGTTTCCCAGTCCTAAATGGAGTTGAATCGCATGCAGTTTCTGGTACTATGAGCAAGAGTTGTTTTCTGGTAAGGAAAGTCACTATTGCGCTGCCATTTCCATACACAGGACAAATAGCACTGGCGTCTGTTGCCAGCAAGTACAGTGTATTGGACTGAAGAGGATCTACTGTTCTTGTCAGGTTCCTAAGCAGACTTGAACTAGATATGGCCGTGTGTGTAGGAAGCACAATTTTTTTTTTGTTCTGAGCAAGCTCACTGTTTGGACCCCATAGGAAACACAGTAGAGTAGAAGAGTGCTCTTTTCTCAAAAGCAGAGTGTCTTTCATTTAAGGCAAGCTAGCGTTTTTTTCCCAGTCCTAAATGAAATTGAATCACATGCAGTTTCTGGTCCTACGAGCAAGAGTTGTTTTCTGGTAAGGAAAGTCACTATTGTGCTCCCATTGCCATACACAGTGCAAATAGCACTCGCGTCTGATCCCAGCAAGTACAGTGTATCGGACTGAAGAGGAGCTATTGTTCTTATCAGTTTCCTAAGCAGAGTTGAACTAGATATGGCCCGTGTGTAGGAAGCACAGTTTTTTGTTCTGAGCAAGCTCACCGTTCTGGCCCTATGGGAAACACAGTAGAGTAGAAGAGTGCTCTTTTCTCTAAAGGAGAGTGTACTTCTTGTAAGGCGAGCTAGCGTTTGTTTCCCAGTCCTAAATGGAGTTGAAACACATGCAGTTTCTGGTCCTACTAGCAAGAGTTGTTTTATGGTAAGAGTAGTCACTATTGCCCTGCCATTGCCATACACAGGACAAATAGCACTGGTGTCTGTTCCCAGCAAGTACAGTGAATTAGACTAAAGGGTATCTACTGTTCTTGTCAGGTTCCTAAGCAGAGTTGAACTAGACATGGCCCGTGTGTGTAGGAAGCACAGTTATTATGTTCTGAGCAAGCTCACTGTTCTGGCCCTAAAGGAAACACAGTAGAGTAGAAGAGTGCTCTTTTCTCAAAAGCAGAGTATGTTTCTTATAAGGCAAGCTAGCGTTTGTTTCCCAGTGCTAAATGGAGTTGAGTCACATGCAGTTTTTTGTCCTACGAGGAAGAGTTGTTTTCTGGTAAGACGAGTCACTATTGTGCTCCAATTTCCCTACACAGTGCAAATAGCACTCGCCTCTGTTCCCAGCAATTACAGTGTATTGGACTGAAGAGGAGCTACTGTTCTTCTCAGTTTCCTAAGCGGAGTTGAACTAGATATGGCCCATGTGTGTAGGAAGCACAGTTCTTTTTTTCTGAGCAAGCTCACTGTTTGGACCCCATAGGAAACACAGTAGAGTAGAAGAGTGCTCTCTTCCCAAAAGCAGACTGTGTTTCTTGTAAGGCGAGCTAGCGTTTGTTTCCCAGTCCTAAATAGAGTTGAATCACATGCACTTTCTGGTCCTACGAGCAAGAGTTGTTTTCTGGTAAGGAAAGTCACTATTGCACTCCCATTGCCATATACAGTGCAAATAGCACTCGCGTCTGTTCCCAGCAAGTACAGTGTATCGGACTGAAGAGGAGCTACTGTTCTTGTCAGTTTCCTAAGCAGAGTTGAACTAGATATGGCCCGTGTGTAGGAAGCACAGTTCTTTTGTTCTGAGCAAGCTCACTGTTCTGGCCCTATAGGAAACACAGTAGAGTAGAAGAGTGCTCTTTTCTCTAAAGCAGAGTGTGTTTTTTGTAAGGCGAGCTAGCGTTTGTTTCCCAGTCCTAAATGGAGTTGAAACACATGCAATTTCTGGTCCTATGAGCAAGAGTTTTCTTTATGGTAAGAATAGTCACTATTGTGCTGCCATTGCAATATACAGGACAAATAGCACTGGCGTCTGTTCTCAGCAAGTACAGTGTATTGGACTAAAGGGGATCTACTGTTCTTGTCAGGTTCCTAAGCAGAGTTGAACTAGATATGGCCCGTGTGTGTAGGAAGCACAGTTATTATGTTCTGAGTAAGCTCACTGTTCTGGCCCTATAGGAAACACAGTAGAGTAGAAGAGTGCTCTTTTCTCAAAAGCAGAGTGTTTCTTGTAAGGCGAGCTAGTGTTTGTTTCCCAGTCCTAAATGGAGTTGAATCACATGCAGTTTTTTGTCCTATGAGCTAGAGTTGTTTTCTGGTAAGACGAGTCACTATTGTGCTCCCATTGCCATACACAGTGCAAATAGCACTCGCGTCTGTTCCCAGCAAGTACAGTGTATTGGACTGAATAGGATCTACTGTTCTTTTCAGTTTCCTAAGCAGAGGTGAACTAGATATGGCCCATGTGTGTAGGAAGCACAGTTCTTTTGTTCTGAGCAAGCTCACTGTTCGGACCCCATAGGAAACACAGTAGAGTAGAAGAGTGCTCTTTTCTCAAAAGCAGAGTGTGTTTCATGTAAGGCGAGGTAGCGTTTGTTTCCCAGTCCTAAATGGAGTTGAATCCCATGCAGTTTCTGGTCCTATGAGCAAGAGTTTTTTTCTGGTAAGGAAAGTCACTATTGCAATCCCATTGCCATACACAGTTCAAATATCACTGGCATCTGTTCCCAGCAAGTACAGTGTATCGGACTGAAGAGGAGCTACTGTTCTTGTCAGTTTCCTAATCAGAGTTTAACTAGATATGGCCCGTGTGTGTAGGAAGCTCAGTTCTTATGTTCTGAGCAAGCTCACTGTTCTGGCCCTATTGAAACACAGTAGAGTAGAAGAGTGCTCTTTTCTCTAAAGCAGAGTGTGTTTCTTGTAGGGCAAGCTAGGGTTTGTTTCCTAGTCCTAAATGGAGTTAAATCACATGCAGTTTCTCGTCCTACAAACAAGAGTTGTTTTCTGGTAAGGAAAGTCACTATTGCGCTCCCATTGCCATACACAGTGCAAATAGCACTCGCGTCTGTTCCCAGCAAGTACAGTGTTGGACTGAAGAGGAGCTACAGTTCTTGTCATGTTCCTAAGCAGAGTTGAACTACATATGGTCCGTGTGTGTAGGAAGCACAGTTCTTTTGTTCTGAGCAAGCTCACTGTTTGGACCCCATAGGAAACACAGTAGACTAGAAGAGTGCTCCTTTCTCTAAAGCAGAGTGTGTTTCTTGTAAGGCGAGCTAGCGTTTGTTTCCCAGTCCTAAATGGAGTTGAATCCCATGCAGTTTCTGGTTCTATGAGCAAGAGTTGTTTTCTGGTAAGGAAAGTCACTATTGCGCTGCCGTTGCCATACACAGGACAAATAGCACTGGCGTCTGTTGCCAGCAAGCACAGTGTATTGGACTGAAGAGGAGCTACTGTTCTTGTCAGGTTCCTAAGCAGACTTGAACTAGATATGGCCGTGTGTGTAGGAATCACAATTTTTTTTGTTCTGAGCAAGCTCACTGTTTGGAACCCATAGGAAACACAGTAGAGTAGAAGAGTGCTCTTTTCTCAAAAGGAGACTGTGTTTCTTGTAAGGCGAGGTAGCGTTTGTTTCCCAGTCCTAAATGGAGTTGAATCACATGCAGTTTCTGGTCCTACATGCAAGAGTTGTTTTCTGGTAAGAAAAGTCACTATTGCACTCCCATTGACATACACAGTGCAAATAGCACTCCCGTCTGTTCCTAGCAAGTACAGTGTATTGGACTGAAGAGGCGCTACTGTTCTTCTCAGTTTCCTAAGCAGAGTTGAACTAGATATGCCCCGTGTGTGTAGGAGGCACAGTTCCTTTGTTCTGAGCAAGCTCATTGGTCTAGCCCTAAGGGAAACACAGTAGAGTAGAAGAGTGTTCTTTTCTCAAATGCAGAGTGTGTTACTTGTAAGGCGAGCTAGAGTTTGTTTCCCAGTCCTAAATGTAGTTGAGTCACATGCAGTATTTTGTCCTATGAGCAAGAGTTGTTTTCTGGTAAGACGAGTCACTATTGTGCTCCAATTGCCCTACACAGTGCAAATAGCACTCGCGTCTGTTCCCAGCAAGTACAGTGTTGGACTGAAGAGGAGCTACTGTTCTCGTCAGGTTCCTAAGCAGAGTTGAACTACATATGGTCCATGTGTGTAGGAAGCACAGTTCTTTTGTTCTGAGCAAGCTCACTGTTTGGACCCCATAGGAAACACACTAGACTAGAAGAGTGCTCTTTTCTCTAAAGCAGAGTATGTTTCTTGTAAGGCGAGCTAGTGTTTGTTTCCCAGTCCTAAATGGAGTTGAATCCCATGCAGTTTCTCGTACTATGAGCAAGAGTTGTTTTCTGGTAAGGAAAGTCACTATTGCGCTCCCATTGACATACAGAGTGCATATAGCACTCGCGTCTGTTCCCAGCAAGTACAGTGTATTGGACTGAAGAGGAGCTACTGTTCTTGTCAGATTCCTAAGCAGAATTGAACTAGATGTGGCCCGTGTGTAGGAAGCACAGTTCTTTTGTTCTGAGCAAGCTCACTCTTCTGGCCCTATAGGAAACACAGTAGAGTAGAAGAGTGCTCTTTTCTCTAAAGCAGATTGTGTTTCTTGTAAGGCGAGCCAGCGTTTGTTTCCCAGTCCTAAATGGAGTTGAAACACATGCAGTTTCTGGTCATACGAGCAAGAGTTGTTTTATGGTAAGAATAGTCACTATTGCGCTGCCATTGCCATACACAGGACAAATAGCACTGGCTTCTGTTCCCAGCAAGTACAGTGTATTGGATTAAAGGGGATCTACTGTTCTTGTCAGGTTCCTAAGCAGAGTTGAACTAGATATGGCCCGTGTGTGTAGGAAGCACAGTTATTATGTTCTGAGCAAGCTCACTGTTCTGGCCCTATAGGAAACACAGTAGAGTAGAAGAGTGCTCTTTTCTCAAAAGCAGAGTGTGTTTCTTGTAAGCCAAGCTAGCGTTTTTTTCCCAGTCCTAAATGGAGTTGAATCACATGCAGTTTCTGGTCCTACGAGCAAGAGTTGTTTTCTGTTAAGGAAAGTCACTATTGTGCTCCCATTGACATACACAGTTCAAATAGCACTCGCGTCTGATCCCAGCAGGTACAGTGTATCGGACTGAAGAGGAGCTACTCTTCTTGTCAGTTTCCTAAGCAGAGTTGAACTAGATATGGCCCGAGTGTAGGAAGCACAGTTTTTTGTTCTGAGCAAGCTCACCGTTCTGGCCCTATGGGAAACACAGTAGAGTAGAAGAGTGCTCTTTTCTCAAAAGCAGAGTGTGTTTCGTGTAAGGCAAGCTAGAGGTTGTTTCCCAGTCCTAAATGGAGTTGAGCCACATGCAGTTTTTTGTCCTATGAGCAAGAGTTGTTTTCTGGTAAGACGAGTCACTATTGTGCTCCCATTGCCATACACAGTGCAAGTAGCACTCGCGTCTGTTCCCAGCAAGTACAGTGTTGGAGTGAAGAGGAGCTACTGTTCTTGTAAGGTTCCTAAGCAGAGTTGAACTACATATGGTCTGTGTGTGTAGGACGCATAGTTCTTTTGTTCTGAGCAACCTCACTGTTTGGACCCCATAGGAAACACAGTAGACTAGAAGAGTGCTTCTTTCTCTAAAGCAGAGTGTGTTTCTTGTAAGGCGAGATAGCGTTTGTTTCCCAGTCCTAAATGGAGTTGAATCCCATGCAGTTTTTGCTACTATGAGCAAGAGTTGTTTTCTGGTAAGGAAAGTCACTATTGCACTCCCATTGCCATACACAGTGCAAATAGCACTGGCGTCTGTTCCCAGAAAGTACAGTGTATCGGACTGAAGAGGAGCTACTGTTCTTGTCAGTTTCCTAAGCAGAGATGAACTAGATATGGCCCGTGTGTGTAGGAAGCTCAGTTCTTATGTTCTGAGCAAGTTCACTGTTCTGGCCCTATAGGAAACACAGTAGAGTAGAAGAGTGCTCTTTTCTCAAAAGGAGAGTGTGTTCCTTGTAAGGCGAGCTGGCGTTTGTTTCCCAGTCCTAAATGGAGTTGAATCCCATGCAGTTTCTCGTACTATGAGCAAGAGTTGTTTTCTGGTAAGGAAAGTCACTATTGCGCTCCCATTGCCATACAGAGTGCAAACAGCACTCGCGTCTGTTCCCAGCAAGTACAGTGTATTGGACTGAAGAGGAGCTACTGTTCGTGTCAGGTTCCTAAGCAGAATTGAACTAGATGTGGCCCGTGTGTAGGAAGCACAGTTCTTTTGTTCTGAGGAAGCTCACTGTTCTGGCCCTATAGGAAACACATTAGAGTAGAAGAGTGCTCTTTTCTCTAAAGCAGAGTGTGTTTCTTGTAAGGCGAGCCAGCGTTTGTTTCCCAGTCCTAAATGGAGTTGAAACACATGCAGTTTCTGGTCCTACGAGCAAGAGCTGTTTTATGGTAAGAATAGTCACTATTGCGCTGCCATTGCCATACACAGGACAAATAGCACTGGCGTCTGTTCCCAGCAAGTACAGTGTATTGGACTAAAGGGGATCTACTGTTCTTGTCAGGTTCCTAAGCAGACATGAACTAGATATGGCCCGAGTGTGTTGGAAGCACAGTTCTTTTGTTCTGAGCAAGCTCACTGTTCGGACGCCATAGGAAACACAGTAGAGTAGAAGAGTGCTCTTTTCTCAAAAGCAGAGTGTATTTCATGTAAGGCGAGGTAGCGTTTGTTTCCCAGTCCTAAATGGAGTTGAATCACATGCAGTTTCTGGTCCTATGAGCAAGAGTTGTTTTCTGGTAAGGAAAGTCACTATTGCACTCCGATTGCCATACACAGTGCAAATAGCACTGGTGTCTGTTCCCAGCAAGTACAGTGTATTGGACTGAAGAGGAGCTACTGTTCTTGTCAGTTTCCTAAGCAGAGTTGAACTAGATATGGCCCGTGTGTGTAGGAAGAACAGTTATTATGTTCTGAGCAAGCTCACTGTTCTGGCCCTATAGGAAACACAGTAGACTAGAAGAGTGCTCCTTTCTCTAAAGCAGAGTGTGTTTCTTGTAAGGCGAGATAGCGTTTGTTTCCCAGTCCTAAATGGAGTTGAATCCCATGAAGTTTCTGGTACTATGAGCAAGAGTTGGTTTCTGGTAAGGAAAGTCACTATTGCGCTGCCATTGCCATACACAGGACAAATAACACTCGCGTCTGATCCCAGCAAGTACAGTGTATTGGACTGAAGAGGATCTACTGTTCTTGTCAGGTTCCTAAGCAGAGTTGAACTAGATATGGCCGTGTGTATAGGAAGCACAATTTTTTTTGTTCTGAGCAAGCTCCCTCCTCGGACCCCATAGGAAACACAGTAGAGTAGAAGAATGCTCTTTTCTCAAAAGCAGAGTGTGTTTTTTGTAAGGCGAGCTAGCGTTTGTTTCCCAGTCCTAAATGGAGTTGAATCACATGCAGTTTCTGGTTCCTACGAGCAAGAGTTGTTTTCTGGTAAGGAAAGTCACTATTGCGCTCCCATTGCCATACTCAGTGCAAATAGCACTCTCGTCTGTTCCCAGCAAGTACAGTGTATCGGAATGAAGAGGAGCTCCTGTTCTTGTCAGTTTCCTAAGCAGAGTTGAACTAGATATGGCCCGTGTGTGTAGGAAGCACAGTTTTTATGTTCTGAGCAAGCTCTCCGTTCTGGCCCTAAGGAAAACACAGTAGAGTAGAAGAGTGCTCTTTTCTCAAAAGCAGAGTGTGTTTCTTGTAAGGCGAGCTAGAGTTTGTTTCCCAGTCCAAAATGGAGTTGAGTCACATGCAGTTTTTTGTCCTATGAGCAAGAGTTGTTTTCTGGTAAGACGAGTCACTATTGTGCTCCCATTGCCATACACAGTGCAAATAGCACTCGCGTCTGTTCCCAGCAAGTACAGTGTATTGGACTAAAGGGGATCTACTGTTCTTGTCAGGTTCCTAAGCAGAGTTGAACTAGATATGGCCCGTGTGTGTAGGAAGCACAGTTCTTTTGTTCTGAGCAAGCTCACTGTTCGGACCCCATAGGAAACACAGTAGAGTAGAAGAGTGCTCTTTTCTCAAAAGCAGAGTGTGTTTCATGTAAGGCGAGGTAGCGTTTGTTTCCCAGTCCTAAATGGAGTTGAATCACATGCAGTTTCTGGTCTTATGAGCAAGAGTTGTTTTCTGGTAAGGAAAGTCACTATTGCACTCCCATTGCCATACACAGTGCAAATTGCACTGACGTCTTTTCCCAGCAAGTACAGTGTATCAGACTGAAGAGGAGCTACTGTTCTTGTAGGTTCCTAAGCAGAGTTGAACTAGATAAGGCCCGTGTGTGTTGGAAGCTCAGTTCTTATGTTCTGAGCAAGCTCACTGTTCTGGCCCTTTAGGAAACACAGTAGAGTAGAAGAGTGTTCTTTTCTCTAAAGCAGAGTGTGTTTCTTGTAGGGAAAGCTACCGTTTGTTTCCTAGTCCTAAATGGAGTTGAATCACATGCAGTTTCTGGTCCTACGAACAAGAGTTGTTTTCTGGTAAGGAAAGTCACTATTGTGCTCCCATTGCCGTACACAGTGCAAATAGCACTCGCGTCTCTTCCCCGCAACTACAGTGTTGGACTGAAAAGGAGCTACTGTTCTTGTCAGGTTCCTAAGCAGAGTTGAACTAGATATGTCCCGTGTGTGTAGGAAGCACAGTTCTTTTGTTCTGAGCAAGCTCACCGTTCTGGCCCTATGGGAAACACAGTAGAGTAGAAGAGTGCTCTTTTCTCAAAAGCAGAGTGTGTTTCATGTAAGACGAGGTAGCGTTTGTTTCCCAGTCCTAAATGGAGTTGAATCCCATGCAGTTTCTGGTACTATGAGCAAGAGTTGTTTTCTGGTAAGGAAAGTCACTATTGCGCTGCCATTTCCATACACAGGACAAATAGCACTGGCGTCTGTTGCCAGCAAGTACAGTGTATTGGACTGAAGAGGATCTACTGTTCTTGTCAGGTTCCTAAGCAGACTTGAACTAGATATGGCCGTTTGTGTAGGAAGCACAATTTTTTTTTGTTCTGAGCAAGCTCACTGTTTGGACCCCATAGGAAACACAGTAGAGTAGAAGAGTGCTCTTTTCTCTAAAGCAGAGTGTGTTCCTTGTAAGGCGAGCTAGCGTTTGTTTCCCAGTCCTAAATGGAGTTGAAACACACGCAGTTTCTGGTCCTACGAGCAAGAGTTGTTTTATGGTAAGAATAGTCACTATTGCGCTGCCATTGCCATACACAGGACAAATAGCACTCCCGTCTGTTCCCAGCAAGTACAGTGTATTGGACTAAAGGGTATCTACTGTTCTTGTCAGGTTCCTAAGCAGAGTTGAACTAGATATGGCCCGTGTGTGTAGGAAGAACAGTTATTATGTTCTGAGCAAGCTTACTGTTCTGCCACTATAGGAAACACAGTAGAGTAGAAGAGTGCTCTTTTCTCAAAAGCAGAGTGTGTTTCTTGTAAGGCGAACTAGAGTTTGTTTTCCAGTCCTAAATGGAGTTGAGTCACATGCAGTTTTTTTCCTACGAGCAAGAGTTTTTTTCTGGTAAGACGAGTCATAATTGTGCTCCCATTGCCATACACAGTGCAAATAGCACTCGCATCTGTTCCCAGCAAGTACAGTGTATTGGACTGAATAGGATCTACTGTTTTTTTCAGTTTCCTAAGCAGAGGGGAACTAGATATGGCCCAGTGTGTAGGAAGCACAGTTCTTTTGTTCTAAGCAAGCTCATTGTTCGGACCCCATAGGAAACACAGTAGAGTAGAAGAGTGCTCTTTTCTCAAAAGCAGAGTGTGTTTCTTGTAAGGCAAGCTAGTGTTTGTTTCCTGGTCCTAAATGGAATTTAATCACATGCAGTTTCTGGTTCTACAAACAAGAGTTGTTTTCTGGTAAGGAAAGTCACTATTGTGCTCCTTTTGCCATTCACAGTGCAAAGAGCACTCGCGTCTGTTCCCAGCAAGTACAGTGTTGGACTGAAGAGGAGCTACTGTTCTTGTCAGGTTCCTAAGCAGAGTTGAACTACATATGGTCCATGTGTGTAGGAAGCACAGTTCTTTTGTTCTGAGCAAGCTCACTGTTTGGACCCCATAGGAAACACACTAGACTAGAAGAGTGCTCTTTTCTCTAAAGCAGAGTATGTTTCTTGTAAGGCGAGCTAGCGTTTGTTTCCCAGTCCTAAATGGAGTTGAATCCCATGCAGTTTCTCGTACTATGAGCAAGAGTTGTTTTCTGGTAAGGAAAGTCACTATTGCGCTCCCATTGCCATACAGAGTGCAAATAGCACTCGCGTCTGTTCGCAGCAAGTACAGTGTATTGGACTGAAGAGGAGCTACTGTTCGTGTGAGGTTCCTAAGCAGAATTGAACTAGATGTGGCCCGTGTGTAGGAAGCACAGTTCTTTTGTTCTGAGGAAGCTCACTGTTCTGGCCCTATAAGAAACACATTAGAGTAGAAGAGTGCTCTTTTCTCTAAAGCAGAGTGTGTTTCTTGTAAGGCGAGCCAGCGTTTGTTTCCCAGTCCTAAATGGAGTTGAAACACATGCAGTTTCTGGTCCTACGAGCAAGAGTTGTTTTATGGTAAGAATAGTCACTATTGCGCTGCCATTGCCATACACAGGACAAATAGCACTGGCGTCTGTTCCCAGCATGTACAGTGTATTGGACTAAAGGGGATCTACTGTTCTTGACAGGTTCCTAAGCAGAGTTGAACTAGATATGGCCCGTGTGTGTAGGAAGCACAGTTCTTTTGTTCTGAGCAAGCTCACTCTTCGGACGCCATAGGAAACACAGTAGAGTAGAAGAGTGCTCTTTTATCAAAAGCAGAGTGTATTTCATGTAAGGCGAGGTAGCGTTTGTTTCCCAGTCCTAAATGGAGTTGAATCACATGCAGTTTCTGGTCCTATGAGCAAGAGTTGTTTTCTGGTAAGGAAAGTCACTATTGCACTCCCATTGCCATACACAGTGCAAATAGCACTGGTGTCTGTTCCCAGCAAGTACAGTGTATTGGACTGAAGAGGAGCTACTGTTCTTGTCAGTTTCCTAAGCAGAGTTGAACTAGATATGGCCCGTGTGTGTAGGAAGCTCAGTACTTATGTTCTGAGCAAGCTCACTGTTCTGGCTTTTTAGGAAACACAGTAGAGTAGAAGAGTGCTCTTTTCTCTAAAGCAGAGTGTGTTTCTTGTAGGGCAAGCTAGCGTTTGTTTCCTAGTCCTAAATGGAGTTGAATCACATGCAGTTTCTTGTCCTACGAACAAGAGTTGTTTTCTGGTAAGGAAAGTCACTATTGCACTCCCATTGCCATACACAGTGCAAATAGCACTCGCGTCTGTTCCCAGCAAGTACAGTGTTTTGGACTGAAGAGGAGCTACTGTTCTTGTCAGGTTCCTAAGCAGAGTTGAACTAGATATGGCCCGTGTGTGTAGGAAGAACAGTTATTATGTTCTGAGCAAGCTGATTGTTCTGGCCCTATAGGAAACACAGTGGACTAGAAGAGTGCTCCTTTCTCTAAAGCAGAGTGTGTTTCTTGTAAGGCGAGCTAGCGTTTGTTTCCCAGTCCTAAATGGAGTTGAATCCCATGAAGTTTCTGGTACTATGAGCAAGAGTTGGTTTCTGGTAAGGAAAGTCACTATTGCGCTGCCATTGCAATACACAGGACAAATCACACTCGCGTCTGATCCCAGCAAGTACAGTGTATTGGACTGAAGAGGATCTACTGTTCTTGTCAGGTTCCTAAGCAGACTTGAACTAGATATGGTCGTGCGTATAGGAAGCACAATTTTTTTTGTTCTGAGCAAGCTCCCTGTTCGGACCCATAGGAAACACAGTAGAGTAGAAGAATGCTCTTTTCTCAAAGCAGAGTGTGTTTCTTGTAAGGCGAGCTAGCGTTTGTTTCCCAGTCCTAAATGGAGTTGAATCACATGCAGTTTCTGGTCCTATGAGCAAGAGTTGTTTTCTGGTAAGGAAAGTCACTATTGCGCTCCCATTGCCATACTCAGTGCAAATAGCACTCTCGTCTGTTCCTAGCAAGTACAGTGTATCGGAATGAAGAGGAGCTCCTGTTCTTGTCAGTTTCCTAAGCAGAGTTGAACTAGATATGGCCCGTGTGTGTAGGAAGCACAGTTTTTTTGTTCTGAGCAAGCTCACCGTTCTGGCACTATGGAAAACACAGTAGAGTAGAAGAGTGCTCTTTTCTCAAAAGCAGAGTGTGTTTCTTGTAAGGCGAGCTAGAGTTTGTTTCCCAGTCCTAAATGGAGTTGAGTCACATGCAGTTTTTTGTCCTAAGAGCAAGAGTTGTTTTCTGGTAAGACGAGTCACTATTGTGCTCCCATTGCCATACACAGTGCAAATAGCACTCGCGTCTGTTCCCAGCAAGTACAGTGTATTGGACTAAAGGGGATCTACTGTTCTTGTCAGGTTCCTAAGCAGAGTTGAACTAGATATGGCCCGTGTGTGTAGGAAGCACAGTTCTTTTGTTCTGAGCAAGCTCACTGTTTGGACCCCATAGGAAACACAGTAGAGTAGAAGAGTGCTCTTTTCTCAAAAGCAGAGTGTGTTTCATGTAAGGCAAGGTAGCGTTTGTTTCCCAGTCCTAAATGGAGTTGAATCACATGCAGTTTCTTGTCTTATGAGCAAGAGTTGTTTTCTGGTAAGGAAAGTCACTATTGCACTCCCATTGCCATACACAGTGCAAATAGCACTGACGTCTGTTCCCAGCAAGTACAGTGTATCAGACTGAAGAGGAGCTACTGTTCTTGTCAGTTTCCTAAGCAGAGTTGAACTAGATAAGGCCAGTGTGTGTTCGAAGCTCAGTTCTTATGTTTTGAGCAAGCTCACTGTTCTGGCCCTTTAGGAAACACAGTAGAGTAGAAGAGTGTTCTTTTCTCTAAAGCAGAGTGTGTTTCTTGTAGGGAAAGTTAGCGTTTGTTTCCTAGTCCTAAATGGAGTTGAATCACATGCAGTTTCTGGCCCTACGAACAAGAGTTGTTTTCTGGTAAGGAAAGTCACTATTGTGCTCCCATTGCCATACACAGTGCAAATAGCACTGGCGTCTGTTCCCAGCAAGTACAGTGTATACGACTGAAGAGGAGCTACTGTTCTTGTCAGTTTCCTAAGCAGAGTTGAACTAGATATGGCCCGTGTGTGTAGGAAGCTCAGTTCTTATGTTCTGAGCAAGCTCACAGTTCTGGCCCTATGGGAAACACAGTAGAGTAGAAGAGTGCTCTTTTCTCAAAAGCAGAGTGTGTTTCTTGTAAGGCAAGCTAGTGTTTGTTTCCTAGTCCTAAATGCAATTGAATCACATGCAGTTTCTGGTTCTACAAACAAGAGTGGTTTTCTGGTAAGGAAAGTCACTATTGCGCTCCCATTGCCATTCACAGTGCAAATAGCAGTCGCGTCTGTTCACAGCAAGTACAGTGTTGGACTGAATAGGAGCTACTGTTCTTGTCAGGTTCCTAAGCAGAGTTGAACTACATATGGTCCATGTGTGTAGGAAGCACAGTTCTTTTGTTCTGAGCAAGCTCACTGTTTGGACCCCATAGGAAACACAGTAGAGTAGAAGAGTGCTCTTTTCTCTAAAGCAGAGTGTGTTTCTTGTAAGGCGAGCTAGCATTTGTTTCCCAGTCCTAAATGGAGTTGAAACACATGCAGTTTCTGGTCCTACGAGCAAGAGTTGTTTTATGGTAAGAATAGTCACTATTGAGCTGCCATTGCCATACACAGGACAAATAGCACTGGCGTCTGTTCCCAGCAAGTACAGTGTATTGGACTAAAGGGGATCTACTGTTCTGGTCAGGTTCCTAAGGAGAGTTGAACTAGATATGGCCTGTGTGTGTAGGAAGCACAGCTCTTTTGTTCTGAGCAAGCTCACTGTTCAGACCCCGTAGGAAACACAGTAGAGTAGAAGAGTGCTCTTTTCTCAAAATCAGAGTGTGTTTCATGTAAGGCGAGGTAGCGTTTGTTTCCCAGTCCTAAATGGAGTTGAATCACATGCAGTTTCTGGTCTTATGAGCAAGAGTTGTTTTTTGGTAAGGAAAGTCACTATTGCACTCCCATTGCCATACACACTGCAAAAAGCACTGGCGTCTGTTCCCAGCCAGTACAGTGTATCGGACTGAAGAGGAGCTACTGTTCTTGTCAGTTTCCTAAGCAGAGTTGAACTAGATATGGCCCGTGTGTGTAGGAAGCTCAGTTCTTATGTTCTGAGCAAGCTCACTGTTCTGGCCCTTTAGGAAACACAGTAGAGTAGAAGAGTGCTCTTTTCTCTAAAGCAGAGTGTGTTTCTTGTAGGGCAATCTAGCGTTTGTTTCCTAGTCCTAAATGGAGTTGAATCACATGCAGTTTCTGGTCCTATGAACAAGAGTTGTTTTCTAGTTAGGAAAGTAACTATTGCGCTCCCATTGCCATAAACAGTGCAAATAGCACTCGCGTCTGTTCCCAGCAAGTACAGTGTTGGACTGAAGGGGAGCTACTGTTCTTGTCAGGTTTCTAAGCAGAGTTGAACTACATATGGCCCGTGTGTGTAGGAAGAACAGTTATTATGTTCTGAGCAAGCTCACTGTTCTGGCCCTATGGGAAACACAGTAGACTAGAAGAGTGCTCCTTTCTCTAAAGAAGAGTGTGTTTCTTGTAAGACGAGCTAGCGTTTGTTTCCCAGTCCTAAATGGATTTGAATCCCATGAAGTTTCTGGTACTATGAGCAAGAGTTGGTTTCTGGTAAGGAAAGTCACTATTGCGCTGCCATTGCCATACACAGGACAAATAGCACTCGCGTCTGTTCCCAGCAAGTACAGTGTTGGACTGAAGGGGAGCTACTGTTCTTGTCAGGTTTCTAAGCAGAGTTGAACTACATATGGTCCGTGTGTGTAGGAAGCACAGTTCTTTTGTTCTGAGCAAGCTCACTGTTTGGACCCCATAGGAAACACAGTAGACTAGAAGAGTGCTCCTTTCTCTAAAGCAGAGTGTGTTTCTTGTAAGGCGAGGTAGCGTTTGTTTCCCAGTCCTAAATGGAGTTGAATCACATGCAGTTTCTGGTACTATGAGTAAGAGTTGTTTTCTGGTAAGGAAAGTCACTATTGCGCTGCCATTGCCAAACACAGGACAAATAGCACTGGTGTCTGTTGCCAGCAAGTACAGTGTATTGGACTGAAGAGGATCTACTGTTTTTGTCAGGTTCCTAAGCAGACTTGAACTAGATATGGCCGTGTGTGTAGGAAGCACAATTTTTTTTGTTCTGAGCAAGCTCACTGTTTGGACCCCATAGGAAACACAGTAGAGTAGAAGAGTGCTCTTTTCTCAAAAGCAGAGTGTGTTTCTTGTAAGGCGAGCTAGCGTTTGTTTCCCAGTCCTAAATGGAGTTGAAACACACGCAGTTTCTGGTCCTACAAGCAAGAGTTGTTTTATGGTAAGAATAGTCACTATTGCGCTGCCTTTGCCATACACAGGACAAATAGCACTGGCGTCTGTTCCCAGCAAGTACAGTGTATTGGACTAAAGGGGATCTACTGTTCTTGTCAGTTTCCTAAGCAGTGTTGAACTAGATATGGCCCGTGTGTGTAGGAAGAACAGTTATTATGTTCTGAGCAAGCTCACTGTTCTGGCCCTATAGGAAACACAGTAGACTAGAAGAGTGCTCCTTTCTCTAAAGCAGAGTGTGTTTCTTGTAAGGCGAGCTAGCGTTTGTTTCCCAGTCCTAAATGGAGTTGAATCCCATGAAGTTTCTGGTACTATGAGCAAGAGTTGGTTTCTGGTAAGGAAAGTCACTATTGCGCTGCCATTGCCATACACAGGACAAATAGCACTCGCGTCTGATCCCAGCAAGTACAGTGTATTGGACTGAAGAGGATCTACTGTTCTTGTCAGGTTCCTAAGTAGACTTGAACTAGATATGGCCGTGTGTATAGGAAGCACATTTTTTTTTGTTCTGAGCAAGCTCCCTGTTTGGACACCATAGGAAACACAGTAGAGTAGAAGAGTGCTCTTTTCTCAAAAGAAGAGTGTGTTTCTTGTAAGGCGAGCTAGCGTTTGTTTCCCAGTCCTAAATAGAGTTGAATCACATGCAGTTTCTGGTCCTAGGAGCAAGAGTTGTTTTCTGGTAAGGAAAGTCATTATTGCACTCCCATTGCCATACACAGTGCAAATAGCACTGGCGTCTGTTCCCAGCAATTACAGTGTATACGACTGAAGAGGAGCTAGTGTTCTTGTCAGTTTCCTAAGCAGAGTTGAACTAGATATGGCCCGTGTGTGTAGGAAGCTCAGTTCTTATGTTCTGAGCAAGCCCACAGTTCTGGCCCTATGGGAAACACAGTAGAGTAGAAGAGTGCTCTTTTCTCAAAAGCAGAGTGTGTTTCTTGTAAGGCAAGCTAGTGTTTGTTTCCTAGTCCTAAATGCAATTGAATCACATGCAGTTTCTGGTTCTACAAACAAGAGTTGTTTTCTGGTAAGGAAAGTCACTATTGCGCTCCCATTGCCATTCACAGTGCAAATAGCAGTCGCGTCTGTTCACAGCAAGTACAGTGTTGGACTGAATAGGAGCTACTGTTCTTGTCAGGTTCCTAAGCAGAGTTGAACTACATATGGTCCATGTGTGTAGGAAGCACAGTTCTTTTGTTCTGAGCAAGCTCACTGTTTGGACCCCATAGGAAACACAGTAGACTAGAAGAGTGCTCTTTTCTCTAAAGCAGAGTGTGTTTCTTGTAAGGCGAGCTAGCGTTTGTTTCCCAGTACTAAATGGAGTTGAATCCCATGCAGTTTCTGGTACTATGAGCAAGAGTTGTTTTCTGGTAAGGAAAGTCACTATTGCGCTCCCATTGCCATACAGAGTGCAAATAGCACTCGCGTCTGTTTCCAGCAAGTACAGTGTATTGGACTGAAGAGAAGCTACTGTTCTTGTCCGTTTCCTAAGCAGAGTTCAACTAGATATGGCCAGTGTGTAGGAAGCACAGTTCTTTTGTTCTGAGCAAGCTCACTGTTCTGGCCCTATAGGAAACACAGTAGAGTAGAAGAGTGCTCTTTTCTCTAAAGCAGAGTGTGTTTCTTGTAGGGCAATCTAGCGTTTGTTTCCTAGTCCTAAATGGAGTTGAATCACATGCAGTTTCTGGTCTTATGAGCAAGAGTTGTTTTTTGGTAAGGAAAGTCACTATTGCACTCCCATTGCCATACACACTGCAAAAAGCACTGGCGTCTGTTCCCAGCCAGTACAGTGTATCGGACTGAAGAGGAGCTACTGTTCTTGTCAGTTTCCTAAGCAGAGTTGAACTAGATATGGCCCGTGTGTGTAGGAAGCTCAGTTCTTATGTTCTGAGCAAGCTCACTGTTCTGGCCCTTTAGGAAACACAGTAGAGTAGAAGAGTGCTCTTTTCTCTAAAGCAGAGTGTGTTTCTTGTAGGGCAATCTAGCGTTTGTTTCCTAGTCCTAAATGGAGTTGAATCACATGCAGTTTCTGGTCCTACGAACAAGAGTTGTTTTCTGGTTAAGAAAGTCACTATTGTGCTCCCATTGCCATAAACAGTGCAAATTGCACTCGCGTCTGTTCCCAGCAAGTACAGTGTTGGACTGAAGGGGAGCTACTGTTCTTGTCAGGTTTCTAAGCAGAGTTGAACTACATATGGTCCGTGTGTGTAGGAAGCACAGTTCTTTTGTTCTGAGCAAGCTCACTGTTTGGACCCCATAGGAAACACAGTAGACTAGAAGAGTGCTCCTTTCTCTAAAGCAGAGTGTGTTTCTTGTAAGGCGAGGTAGCGTTTGTTTCCCAGTCCTAAATGGAGTTGAATCGCATGCAGTTTCTGGTAATATGAGCAAGAGTTGTTTTCTGGTAAGGAAAGTCACTATTGCGCTGCCATTGCCATACACAGGACAAATAGCACTGGTGTCTGTTGCCAGCAAGTACAGTGTATTGGACTGAAGAGGATCTACAGTTTTTGTCAGGTTCCTAAGCAGACTTGAACTAGATATGGCCGTGTGTGTAGGAAGCACAATTTTTTTTGTTCTGAGCAAGCTCACTGTTTGGACCCCATAGGAAACACAGTAGAGTAGAAGAGTGCTCTTTTCTCTAAAGCAGAGTGTGTTTCTTGTAAGGCGAGCTAGCGTTTGTTTCCCAGTCCTAAATGGATTTGAATCCCATGAAGTTTCTGGTACTATGAGCAAGAGTTGGTTTCTGGTAAGGAAAGTCACTATTGCGCTGCCATTGCCATACACAGGACAAATAGCACTCGCGTCTGTTCCCAGCAAGTACAGTGTTGGACTGAAGGGGAGCTACTGTTCTTGTCAGGTTTCTAAGCAGAGTTGAACTACATATGGTCCGTGTGTGTAGGAAGCACAGTTCTTTTGTTCTGAGCAAGCTCACTGTTTGGACCCCATAGGAAACACAGTAGACTAGAAGAGTGCTCCTTTCTCTAAAGCAGAGTGTGTTTCTTGTAAGGCGAGGTAGCGTTTGTTTCCCAGTCCTAAATGGAGTTGAATCACATGCAGTTTCTGGTACTATGAGTAAGAGTTGTTTTCTGGTAAGGAAAGTCACTATTGCGCTGCCATTGCCAAACACAGGACAAATAGCACTGGTGTCTGTTGCCAGCAAGTACAGTGTATTGGACTGAAGAGGATCTACTGTTTTTGTCAGGTTCCTAAGCAGACTTGAACTAGATATGGCCGTGTGTGTAGGAAGCACAATTTTTTTTGTTCTGAGCAAGCTCACTGTTTGGACCCCATAGGAAACACAGTAGAGTAGAAGAGTGCTCTTTTCTCAAAAGCAGAGTGTGTTTCTTGTAAGGCGAGCTAGCGTTTGTTTCCCAGTCCTAAATGGAGTTGAAACACACGCAGTTTCTGGTCCTACAAGCAAGAGTTGTTTTATGGTAAGAATAGTCACTATTGCGCTGCCTTTGCCATACACAGGACAAATAGCACTGGCGTCTGTTCCCAGCAAGTACAGTGTATTGGACTAAAGGGGATCTACTGTTCTTGTCAGTTTCCTAAGCAGTGTTGAACTAGATATGGCCCGTGTGTGTAGGAAGAACAGTTATTATGTTCTGAGCAAGCTCACTGTTCTGGCCCTATAGGAAACACAGTAGACTAGAAGAGTGCTCCTTTCTCTAAAGCAGAGTGTGTTTCTTGTAAGGCGAGCTAGCGTTTGTTTCCCAGTCCTAAATGGAGTTGAATCCCATGAAGTTACTGGTACTATGAGCAAGAGTTGGTTTCTGGTAAGGAAAGTCACTATTGCGCTGCCATTGCCATACACAGGACAAATAGCACTCGCGTCTGATCCCAGCAAGTACAGTGTATTGGACTGAAGAGGATCTACTGTTCTTGTCAGGTTCCTAAGTAGACTTGAACTAGATATGGCCGTGTGTATAGGAAGCACATTTTTTTTTGTTCTGAGCAAGCTCCCTGTTTGGACACCATAGGAAACACAGTAGAGTAGAAGAGTGCTCTTTTCTCAAAAGAAGAGTGTGTTTCTTGTAAGGCGAGCTAGCGTTTGTTTCCCAGTCCTAAATAGAGTTGAATCACATGCAGTTTCTGGTCCTAGGAGCAAGAGTTGTTTTCTGGTAAGGAAAGTCATTATTGCACTCCCATTGCCATACACAGTGCAAATAGCACTGGCGTCTGTTCCCAGCAAGTACAGTGTATACGACTGAAGAGGAGCTAGTGTTCTTGTCAGTTTCCTAAGCAGAGTTGAACTAGATATGGCCCGTGTGTGTAGGAAGCTCAGTTCTTATGTTCTGAGCAAGCCCACAGTTCTGGCCCTATGGGAAACACAGTAGAGTAGAAGAGTGCTCTTTTCTCAAAAGCAGAGTGTGTTTCTTGTAAGGCAAGCTAGTGTTTGTTTCCTAGTCCTAAATGCAATTGAATCACATGCAGTTTCTGGTTCTACAAACAAGAGTTGTTTTCTGGTAAGGAAAGTCACTATTGCGCTCCCATTGCCATTCACAGTGCAAATAGCAGTCGCGTCTGTTCACAGCAAGTACAGTGTTGGACTGAATAGGAGCTACTGTTCTTGTCAGGTTCCTAAGCAGAGTTGAACTACATATGGTCCATGTGTGTAGGAAGCACAGTTCTTTTGTTCTGAGCAAGCTCACTGTTTGGACCCCATAGGAAACACAGTAGACTAGAAGAGTGCTCTTTTCTCTAAAGCAGAGTGTGTTTCTTGTAAGGCGAGCTAGCGTTTGTTTCCCAGTACTAAATGGAGTTGAATCCCATGCAGTTTCTGGTACTATGAGCAAGAGTTGTTTTCTGGTAAGGAAAGTCACTATTGCGCTCCCATTGCCATACAGAGTGCAAATAGCACTCGCGTCTGTTTCCAGCAAGTACAGTGTATTGGACTGAAGAGAAGCTACTGTTCTTGTCCGTTTCCTAAGCAGAGTTCAACTAGATATGGCCAGTGTGTAGGAAGCACAGTTCTTTTGTTCTGAGCAAGCTCACTGTTCTGGCCCTATAGGAAACACAGTAGAGTAGAAGAGTGCTCTTTTCTCTAAAGCAGAGTGTGTTTCTTGTAGGGCAATCTAGCGTTTGTTTCCTAGTCCTAAATGGAGTTGAATCACATGCAGTTTCTGGTCTTATGAGCAAGAGTTGTTTTTTGGTAAGGAAAGTCACTATTGCACTCCCATTGCCATACACACTGCAAAAAGCACTGGCGTCTGTTCCCAGCCAGTACAGTGTATCGGACTGAAGAGGAGCTACTGTTCTTGTCAGTTTCCTAAGCAGAGTTGAACTAGATATGGCCCGTGTGTGTAGGAAGCTCAGTTCTTATGTTCTGAGCAAGCTCACTGTTCTGGCCCTTTAGGAAACACAGTAGAGTAGAAGAGTGCTCTTTTCTCTAAAGCAGAGTGTGTTTCTTGTAGGGCAATCTAGCGTTTGTTTCCTAGTCCTAAATGGAGTTGAATCACATGCAGTTTCTGGTCCTACGAACAAGAGTTGTTTTCTGGTTAAGAAAGTCACTATTGTGCTCCCATTGCCATAAACAGTGCAAATTGCACTCGCGTCTGTTCCCAGCAAGTACAGTGTTGGACTGAAGGGGAGCTACTGTTCTTGTCAGGTTTCTAAGCAGAGTTGAACTACATATGGTCCGTGTGTGTAGGAAGCACAGTTCTTTTGTTCTGAGCAAGCTCACTGTTTGGACCCCATAGGAAACACAGTAGACTAGAAGAGTGCTCCTTTCTCTAAAGCAGAGTGTGTTTCTTGTAAGGCGAGGTAGCGTTTGTTTCCCAGTCCTAAATGGAGTTGAATCGCATGCAGTTTCTGGTAATATGAGCAAGAGTTGTTTTCTGGTAAGGAAAGTCACTATTGCGCTGCCATTGCCATACACAGGACAAATAGCACTGGTGTCTGTTGCCAGCAAGTACAGTGTATTGGACTGAAGAGGATCTACAGTTTTTGTCAGGTTCCTAAGCAGACTTGAACTAGATATGGCCGTGTGTGTAGGAAGCACAATTTTTTTTGTTCTGAGCAAGCTCACTGTTTGGACCCCATAGGAAACACAGTAGAGTAGAAGAGTGCTCTTTTCTCTAAAGCAGAGTGTGTTTCTTGTAAGGCGAGCTAGCGTTTGTTTCCCAGTCCTAAATGGAGTTGAAACACACGCAGTTTCTGGTCCTACGAGCAAGAGTTGTTTTATGGTAAGAATAGTCACTATTGCGCTGCCTTTGCCATACACAGGACAAATAGCACTGGCGTCTGTTCCCAGCAAGTACAGTGTATTGGACTAAAGGGGATCTACGGTTCTTGTCAGGTTCCTAAGCAGAGTTGAACTAGATATGGCCCGTGTGTGTAGGAAGAACAGTTATTATGTTCTGAGCAAGCTCACTGTTCTGGCCCTATAGGAAACACAGTAGACTAGAAGAGTGCTCCTTTCTCTAAAGCAGAGTGTGTTTCTTGTAAGACGAGCTAGCGTTTGTTTCCCAGTCCTAAATGGATTTGAATCCCATGAAGTTTCTGGTACTATGAGCAAGAGTTGGTTTCTGGTAAGGAAAGTCACTATTGCGCTGCCATTGCCATACACAGGACAAATAGCACTCGCGTCTGATCCCAGAAAGTACAGTGTATTGGACTGAAGAGGATCTACTGTTCTTGTCAGGTTCCTAAGGAGACTTGAACCTGATATGGCCGTGTGTATAGGAAGCACAATTTTTTTTGTTCTGAGCAAGCTCCCTGTTTGGACCCCATAGGAAACACAGTAGAGTAGAAGAGTGCTCTTTTCTCAAAAGCAGAGTGTGTTTCTTGTAAGGCGAGCTAGTGTTTGTTTCCCAGTCCTAAATGGAGTTGAATCACATGCAGTTTCTGGTCCTACGAACAAGAGTTGTTTTCTGGAAAGGAAAGTCACTATTGCGCTCCCATTGCCATACTCAGTGCAAATAGCACTCGCGTCTGTTCCCAGCAAGTACAGTGTATCGGACTGAAGAGGAGCTCCTGTTCTTGTCAGTTTCCTAAGCAGAGTTGAACTAGATATGGCCCGTGTGTGTATGAAGCACAGTTTTTTTGTTCTGAGCAAGCTCACCGTTCTGGCCCTATGGAAAACACAGTAGAGTAGAAAAGTGCTCTTTTCTCAAAAGCAGAGTGTGTTTTTTGTAAGGCGAGCTAGAGTTTGTTTCCCAGTCCTAAATGGAGTTGAGTCACATGCAGTTTTTTGTCCTATGAGCAAGAGTTGTTTTCTGGTAAGACGAGTCATTATTGTGCTCCCATTGCCATACACAGTACAAATAGCACTCGCGTCTGTTCCCAGCAAGTACAGTGTATTGGACTAAAGGGGATCTACTGTTCTTCTCAGGTTCCTAGGCAGAGTTTAACTAGATATGGCCCGTGTGTGTAGGAAGCACAGTTCTTTTGTTCTGAGCAAGCTCACTGTTCGGACCCCATAGGAAACACAGTAGAGTGGAAGAGTGCTCTTTTCTCAAAAGCAGAGTGTGTTTCATGTAAGGCGAGGTAGCGTTTGTTTCCCAGTCCTAAATGGAGTTGAATCACATGCAGTTTCTGGTCTTATGAGCAAGAGTTGTTTTCTGGTAAGGAAAGTCACTATTGCACTCCCATTGCCATACACAGTGCAAATAGCACTGATGTCTGTTCCCAGCAAGTACAGTGTATCAGACTGAAGAGGAGCTACTGTTCTTGTCAGTTTCCTAAGCAGAGTTGAACTTGATATGGCCCGCGTGTGTTGGAAGCTCAGTTCTTATGTTCTGAGCAAGCTCACTGTTCTGGCCCTTTAGGAAACACAGTAGAGTAGAAGAGTGTTCTTTTCTCTAAAGCAGAGTGTGTTTCTTGTAGGGAAAGCTAGCGTTTGTTTCCTAGTCATGAATGGAGTTGAATCACATGCAGTTTCTGGTCCTACGAACAAGAGTTGTTTTCTGGTTAGGAAAGTCACTATTGTGCTCCCATTGCCATACACAGTGCAAATAGCACTCGCGTCTGTTCCCAGCAACTACAGTGTTGGACTGAAGAGGAGCTACTGTTCTTGTCAGGTTCCTAGGCAGAGTTGAACTACATATGGTCTGTGTGTGTAAGAAGCACAGTTCTTTTGTTCTGAGCAAGCTCACTGTTTGGACCCCATAGGAAACACAGTAGACTAGAAGAGTGCTTCTTTCTCTAAAGCAGAGTGTGTTTCTTGTAAGGCAAGGTAGCGTTAGTTTCCCAGTCCTAAATGGAGTTGAATCGCATGCAGTTTCTGGTACTATGAGCAAGAGTTGTTTTCTGTTAAGGAAAGTCACTATTGGGCTGCCATTGCCATACACAGGACAAATAGCACTGGCGTCTGTTGCCAGCAAGTACAGTGTATTGGACTGAAGAGGATCTACTGTTCTTGTCAGGTTCCTAAGCAGACTTGAACTACATATGGCCGTGTGTGTAGGAAGCACAATTTTTTTTTGTTCTGCGCAAGCTCACTGTTTGGACCCCATAGGAAACACAGTAGAGTAGAAGAGTGCTCTTTTCTCTAAAGCAGAGTGTGTTTCTTGTAAGGCGAGCTAGTATTTGTTTCCCAGTCCTAAATGGAGTTGAAACACACGCAGTTTCTGGTCCTACGAGCAAGAGTTGTTTTATGGTAAGAATAGTCACTTTTGCGCTGCCATTGCCATACACAGGACAAATAGCACTGGCGTCTGTTCCCAGCAAGTATAGTGTATTGGACTAAAGGGGATCTACTGTTCTTGTCAGGTTCCTAAGCAGAGTTGAACTAGATATGGCCCGTGTGTGTAGGAAGAACAGTTATTATGTTCTGAGCAAGCTCACTGTTCTGGCCCTATAGGAAACACAGTAGAGTGAAGAGTGCTCCTTTCTCTAAAGCAGAGTGTGTTTCTTGTAATGTGAGCTAGCGTTTGTTTCCCAGTCTTAAATGGAGTTGAATCCCATGAAGTTTCTGGTACTATGAGCAAGAGTTGGTTTCTGGTAAGGAAAGTCACTATTGCGCTGCCATTGCCATACACAGGACAAATAGCACTCGAGTCTGATCCCAGCAAGTACAGTGTATTGGACTGAAGAGGATCTACTGTTCTTGTCAGGTTCCTAAGAAGACTTGAGCTAGATACGGCCGTGTGTATAGGAAGCACAATTTTTTTTGTTCTGAGCAAGCTCCCTGTTTGGACCCCTTAGGAAACACAGTAGACTAGAAGAGTGCTCTTTTCTCAAAAGCAGAGTGTGTTTCTTGTAAAGCGAGCTAGCATTTGTTTCCCAGTCCTAAATGGAGTTGAATCACATGCAGTTTCTGGTCCTAGGAGCAAGAGTTGTTTTCTGGTAAGGAAAGTCACTATTGCGCTCCCATTGCCATACTCAGTGCAAATAGCACTCTCGTCTGTTCCTAGCAAGTACAGAGTATCGGACTGAAGAGGAGCTCCTGTTCTTGTCAGTTTCCTAAGCAGAGTTGAACTAGATATGGCCCGTGTGTGTAGGAAGCACAGTTTTTTTGTTCTGAGCAAGCTCACCGTTCTGGCCCTAAGGAAAACACAGTAGAGTAGAAGAGTGCTCTTTTCTCAAAAGCAGAGTGTGTTTCTTGTAAGGCGAGCTAGAGTTTGTTTCCCAGTCCTAAATGGAGTTGAGTCACATGCAGTTTTTTTTCCTATGAGCAAGAGTTGTTTTCTGGTAAGACGAGTCATTATTGTGCTCCCATTGCCATACACAGTGCAAATAGCACTCGCGTCTGTTCCCAGCAAGTACAGTGTTGGACTGAAGACGAGCTACTGTTCTTGTCAGTTTCCTAAGCAGAGTTGAACTCCATATGGTCCCTGTGTGTAGGAAGCACAGTTCTTTTGTTCTGAGCAAGCTCACTGTTTGGACCCCATAGGAAACACAGTAGACTAGAAGAGTGCTCCTTTCTCTAAAGCAGAGTGTGTTTCTTGTAAGGCGAGCTAGCATTTGTTTCCCAATCCTAAATGGAGTTGGATCCCATGCAGTTTTATGTACTATGAGCAAGAATTGTTTTCTTGTAAGCAAAGTCACTATTGCGCTGCCATTGCCATACACAGGACAAATAGCACTGGCGTCTGTTGCCAGCAAGTACAGTGAATTGGACTGAAGAGGATCTACTGTTCTTGTCAGGTTCCTAAGCAGACTTGAACTAGATATGGCCGTGTGTGTAGGAAGCACAATTTTTTTTGTTCTGAGCAAGCTCACTGTTTGGACCCCATAGGAAACACAGTAGAGTAGAAGAGTGCTCTTTTCTCAAAAGCAGACTGTATTTCTTGCAAGGCGAGCTAGCGTTTGTTTCCCAGTCCTAAATGGAGTTGAATCACATGCAGTTTCTGGTCCTAGGAGCAAGAGTTGTTTTCTGGTAAGGAAAGTCACTATTGCGCTCCCATTGCCATATACAGTGCAAATAGCACTCCCGTCTGTTCCTAGCAAGTACAGTGTATTGGACTGAAGAGGAGCTACTGTTCTCCTCAGTTTCCTAAGCAGAGTTGAACTAGATATGCCCCGTGTGTGTAGGAAGCACAGTTCTTTTGTTCTGAGCAAGCTCACTGTTATGGCCCTATGGGAAACACAGTAGAGTAGAAGAGTGTTCTTTTATCAAAAGCAGAGTGTGTTTCTTTTAGGGCGAGCTAGAGTTTGTTTCCCAGAGTTGAATCACATGCACTTTCTGGTCCTACGAACAAGAGTTGTTTTCTGGTAAGGAAAGTCACTATTGCACTCCTATTGCCATATACAGTGCAAATAGCACTCGCGTCTGTTCCCAGCAAGCACAGTGTATCAGACTGAAGAGGAGCTACTGTTCTTGTCAGTTTCCTAAGCAGAGGTGAACTAGATACGGCCCGTGTGTTGGAAGCACAGTTCTTTTGTTCTGAGCAAGCTCACTGTTCTGGCCCTATAGGAAATACAGTAGAGTAGAAGAGTGCTCTTTTCTCAAAAGCAGGGTGTGTTTCTTTTAAGGCAAGCTAGCGTTTTTTTCCTAGTCCTAAATGGAGTTGAATCCCATGCAGTTTCTGGTCCTACGAGCAAGAGTTGTTTTCTGGTAAGACGAGTCACTATTGTGCTCCCATTGCCGTACACAGTGCAAATAGCACTCGCGTCTGTTCACAGCAAGTACAGTGTATTGGACTGAAGAGGATCTACTGTTCTTTTCAGTTTCCTAAGCAGAGTTGACCTAGATATGGCCCATGTGTGTAGGAAGCACAGTTCTTTTGTTCTGAGCAAGCTCACTGTTTGGACCCCATAGGAAACACAGTAGAGTAGAAGAGTACTCATTTCTCTAAAGCAGAGTGTGTTTCATGTAAGGCGAGCTAGCGTTTGTTTCCTAGTCCTAAATGGAGTTGAATCACATGCAGTTTCTGGTCCTACGAACAAGAGTTGTTTTCTGGTAAGGAAAGTCACGATTGTGCTCCCATTGCCATACACAGTGCAAATAGCACTCGTGTCTGTTCCCAGAAAGTACAGTGTTGGACTGAAGAGGAGCTACTGTTCTTGTCAGGTTCCTATGCAGAGTTGAACTACATATGGTCCGTGTGTGTAGGAAGCACAGTTCTTTTGTTCTGAGCAAGCTCACTTTTTGGACCCCATAGGAAACACAGTAGAGTAGAAGAGTGCTCTTTTCTCAAAAGCAGAGTGTGTTTCTTGCAAGGCGAGCTAGCGTTTGTTTCCCAGTCCTAAATGGAGTTGAATCCCATGCATCTTCTGGTCCTACGAGCAAGAGTTGTTTTCTGCTAAGGAAAGTCACTATTGCCCTCCCATTGCCATATACAGTGCAAATAGCACTCCCGTCTCTTCCTAGCAAGTATAGTGTATTGGACTGAAGAGGAGCTACTGTTCTTCTCAGTTTCCTAAGCAGAGTTGAACTAGATATGGCCCGTGTGTGTAGGAAGCACACTTATTATGTTCTGAGCAAGCTCACTGTTCTGGCCCTATAGGAAACACAGTAGAGTAGAAGAGTGCTCTTTTCTCAAAAGCAGGGTGTGTTTCTTTTAAGGCAAGCTAGAGTTTTTTTCCTATTCCTAAATGGAGTTGAATCACATGCAGTTTCTGGTCCTACGAGCAAGAGTTGTTTTCTGGTAAGACGAGTCACTATTGTGCTCCCTTTGCCGTACACAGTGCAAATAGCACTCGCGTCTGTCCCCAGCAAGTACAGTGTATTGGACTGAAGAGGATCTACTGTTCTTTTCAGTTTCCTAAGCAGAGTTGACCTAGATATGGCCCATGTGTGTAGGAAGCACAGTTCTTTTGTTCTGAGCAAGCTCACTGTTTGGACCCCATAGGAAACACAGTAGAGTAGAAGAGTACTCATTTCTCAAAAGCAGAGTGTGTTTCATGTAAGGCGAGCTAGCATTTGTTTGCCAGTCCTAAATGGAGTTGAATCACATGCACTTTCTGGTCCTACGAGCAAGAGTTGTTTTCTGGTAAGGAAAGTCCCTATTGCGCTCCCATTGCCATATACAGGACAAATAGCACTGGCGTCTGTTGCCAGCAAGTACAGTGTATTGGACTGAAGAGGATCTACTGTTCTTGTCAGGTTCCTAAGCAGACTTGAACTAGATATGGCCGTGTGTGTAGGAAGCACAATTTTTTTTGTTCTGAGCAAGGTCACTGTTTGTACCCCATAGGAAACACAGTAGAGTAGAAGAGTGCTCTTTTCTCTAAAGCAGAGTGTGTTTCATGTAAGGCGAGCTAGCGTTTGTTTCCTAGTCCTAAATGGAGTTGAATCACATGCAGTTTCTGGTCCTATGAGCAAGAGTTGTTTTCTGGTAAGGAAAGTCACTATTGTACTCCTATTGCCATATACAGTGCAAATAGCACTCGCGTCTGTTTCCAGCAAGTACAGTGTATCGGACTGAAGAGGAGCTACTGTTCTTGTCAGTTTCCTAAGCAGAGGTGAACTAGATATGGCCCGTGTGTAGGAAGCACAGTTCTTTTGTTCTGAGCAAGCTCACTGTTCTGGCCCTACAGGAAACACAGTAGAGTAGAAGAATGCTCTTTTCTCTAAAGCAGAGTGTGTATCTTGTAAGGCGAGCTAGCGTTTGTTTCCCAGTCCTAAATGGAGGTGAAACACATGCAGTTTCTGGTCCTACGAGCAAGAGTTGTTTTATGGTAAGAATAGTCACTATTGCGCTGCCATTGCCATACACAGGACAAATAGCACTGGCATCTGTTCCCAGCAAGTACAGTGTATTGGACTAAAGGGGATCTACTGTTCTTGTCAGGTTCCTAAGCAGAGTTGAACTAGATATGGCCCGTGTGGTTAGGAAGCACAGTTATTATGTTCTGAGCAAGCTCACTGTTCTGGCCCTATAGGAAACACAGTAGAGTAGAAGAGTGCTCTTTTCTCTAAAGCAGAGTGTGTTTCTTGTAAGGCAAGCTAGCGTTTATTTCCTAGTCCTAAATGGAGTTGAATCACATGCAGTTTCTGGTCCTACGAACAAGAGTTGTTTTCTGGTAAGGAAAGTCACGATTGTGCTCCCATTGCCATACACAGTGCAAATAGCACTTGTGTCTGTTCCCAGAAAGTACAGTGTTGGACTGCAGAGGAGCTACTGTTCTTGTCAGGTTCCTATGCAGAGTTGAACTACATATGATCCGTGTGTGTAGGAAGCACAGTTCTTTTGTTCTGAGCAAGCTCACTTTTTGGACACCATAGGAAACACAGTATTGTAGAAGAGTGCTCTTTTTTCTAAAGCAGAGTGTGTTTCTTGTAAGGCGAGCTAGCGTTTGTTTCCCAGTCCTAAATGGAGTTGAAACACATGCAGTTTCTGGTACTATGAGCAAGAGTTGGTTTCTGGTAAGGAAAGTCACTATTGCGCTGCCATTGCCATACACAGGACAAATAGCACTGGCATCTGTTGCCAGCAAGTACAGTGTATTGGACTGAAGAGGATCTACTGTTCTTGTCAGGTTCCTAAGCAGACTTGAACTAGATATGGCCGTTTGTGTAGGAAGCACAATTTTTTTTTGTTCTGAGCAAGCTCACTGTTTGGACCCCATAGGAAACACAGTAGAGTAGAAGAGTGCTCTTTTCTCAAAAGCAGAGTGTGTTTCTTGTAAGGCGAGCTAGCGTTTGTTTCCCAGTCCTAAATGGAGTTGAATCCCATGCAGTTTCTGGTCCTACGAGCAAGAGTTGTTTTCTGGTAAGGAAAGTCACTATTGCCCTCCCATTGCCATACACAGTGCAAATAGCACTCCCGTCTCTTCCTAGCAAGTATAGTGTATTGGACTGAAGAGGAGCTACTGTTCTTCTCAGTTTCCTAAGCAGAGTTGAACTAGATATGGCCCGTGTGTGTAGGAAGCACAGTTATTATGTTCTGAGCAAGCTCACTGTTCTGGCCCTATAGGAAACACAGTAGAGTAGAAGAGTGCTCTTTTCTCAAAAGCAGGGTGTGTTTCTTTTAAGGCGAGCTAGCGTTTATTTCCCAGTCAGAAATGGAGTTGAATGCCATGCAGTTTCTGGTCCTACGAGCAAGAGTTGTTTTATGGTAAGAAGAGTCACTATTGTGCTCCCTTTGGCGTACACAGTGCAAATAGCACTCGCGTCTGTTCCCAGCAAGTACAGTGAATTGGACTGAAGAGGATCTACTGTTCTTTTCAGTTTCCTAAGCAGAGTTGACCTAGATATGGCCCATGTGTGTAGGAAGCACAGTTCTTTTGTTCTGAGCAAGCTCACTGTTCGGAACACCATAGGAAACACAGTAGAGTAGAAGAGTACTCATTTCTCAAAAGCAGAGTGTGTTTCATGTAAGGCGAGCTAGCATTTGTTTGCCAGTTCTAAATGGAGTTGAATCACATGCACTTTCTGGTCCTACGAGCAAGAGTTGTTTTCTGGTAAGGAAAGTCCCTATTGCGCTCCCATTGCCATATACAGGACAAATAGCACTGGCGTCCTGTTGCCAGCAAGTACAGTGTATTGGACTGAAGAGGATCTACTGTTCTTGTCAGTTTCCTAAGCAGACTTGAACTAGATATGGCCGTGTGTGTAGGAAGCACAATTTTTTTTGTTCTGAGCAAGCTCACTGTTTGGACCCCATAGGAAACACAGTAGAGTAGAAGAGTGCTCTTTTCTCTAAAGCAGAGTGTGTTTCATGTAAGGCGAGCTAGCGTTTGTTTCCTAGTCCTAAATGGAGTTGAATCACATGCAGTTTCTGGTCCTACGAGCAAGAGTTGTTTTCTGGTAAGGAAAGTCACTATTGCACTCCTATTGCCATATACAGTGCAAATAGCACTCGCGTCTTTTCCCAGCAAGTACAGTGTATCGGACTGAAGAGGAGCTACTGTTCTTGTCAGTTTCCTAAGCAGAGGTGAACTAGATATGGCCCGTGTGTAGGAAGCACAGTTCTTTTGTTCTGAGCAAGCTCACTGTTCTGGCCCTATAGGAAACACAGTAGAGTAGAAGAATGCTCTTTTCTCTAAAGCAGAGTGTGTATCTTGTAAGGCGAGCTAGCGTTTGTTTCCCAGTCCTAAATGGAGGTGAAACACATGCAGTTTCTGGTCCTATGAGCAAGAGTTGTTTTATGGTACGAATAGTCACTATTGCGCTGCCATTGCCATACACAGGACAAATAGCACTGGCGTCTGTTCCCAGCAAGTACAGTGTATTGGACTAAAGGGGATCTACTGTTCTTGTCAGGTTCCTAAGCAGAGTTGAACTAGATATGGCCTGTGTGTGTAGAAAGCACAGTTATTATGTTCTGAGCAAGCTCACTGTTCTAGCCCTATAGGAAACACAGTAGAGTAGAAGAGTGCTCTTTTCTCTAAAGCACAGTGTGTTTCTTGTAAGGCAAGCTAGCGTTTATTTCCTAGTCCTAAATGGAGTTGAATCACATGCAGTTTCTGGTCCTACGAACAAGAGTTGTTTTCTGGTAAGGAAAGTCACGATTGTGCTCCCATTGCCATACACAGTGCAAATAGCACTCGTGTCTGTTCCCAGAAAGTACAGTGTTGGACTGAAGAGGAGCTACTGTTCTTGTCAGGATCCTATGCAGAGTTGAACTACATATGGTCCGTGTGTGTAGGAAGCACAGTTCCTTTGTTGTGAGCAAGCTCACTATTTGGACACCATAGGAAACATAGTATTGTAGAAGAGTGCTCTTTTTTCTAAAGCAGAGTGTGTTTCTTGTAAGGCGAGCTAGCGTTTGTTTCCCAGTCCTAAATGGAGTTGAAACACATGCAGTTTCTGGTACTATGAGCAAGAGTTGGTTTCTGGTAAGGAAAGTCACTATTGCGCTGCCATTGCCATACACAGGACAAATAGCACTGGCATCTGTTGCCAGCAAGTACAGTGTATTGGACTGAAGAGGATCTACTGTTCTTGTCAGGTTCCTAAGCAGACTTGAACTACATATGGCCGTGTGTAGGAAGCACAATTTTTTTTTGTTCTGAGCAAGCTCACTGTTTGGACCCCATAGGAAACACAGCAGAGTAGAAGAGTGCTCCTTTCTCAAAAGCAGAGTGTGTTTCTTGTAAGGCGAGCTAGCGTTTGTTTCCCAGTCCTAAATAGAGTTGAATCCCATGCAGTTTCTGGTCCTACGAGCAAGAGTTGTTTTCTGGTAAGACCAGTCACTATTGTGCTCCCATTGCCGTACACAGTGCAAATAGCACTCGCGTCTGTTCCCAGCAAGTACAGTGTATTGGACTGAAGAGGATCTACTGTTCTTTTCAGTTTCCTAAGCAGAGTTGACCGAGATATGACCCATGTGTGTAGGAAGCACAGTTCTTTTGTTCTGAGCAAGCTCACTGTTTGGACCCCATAGGAAACACAGTAGAGTAGAAGAGTACTCATTTCTCAAAAGCAGAGTGTGTTTCATGTAAGGCGAGCTAGCATTTGTTTCCCAGTCCTAAATGGAGTTGAATCACATGCACTTTCTGGTCCTACGAGCAAGAGTTGTTTTCTGGTAAGGAAAGTCCCTATTGCGCTCCCATTGCCATATACAGGACAAATAGCACTGGCGTCTGTTGCCAGCAAGTACAGTGTATTGGACTGAAGAGGATCTACTGTTCTTGTCAGGTTCCTAAGCAGACTTGAACTAGATATGGCCGTGTGTGTAGAAAGCACAATTTTTTTTGTTCTGAGCAAGCTCACTGTTTGGACCCCATAGGACACACAGTAGAGTAGAAGAGTGCTCTTTTCTCTAAAGCAGAGTGTGTTTCATGTAAGGCGAGCTAGCGTTTGTTTCCTAGTCCTAAATGGAGTTGAATCACATACAGTTTCTGGTCCTACGAGCAAGAGTTGTTTTCTGGTAAGGAAAGTCACTATTGCACTCCTATTGCCATATACAGTGCAAATAGCACTCGCGTCTGTTCCCAGCAAGTACAGTGTATCGGACAGAAGAGGAGCTACTGTTCTTGTCAGTTTCCTAAGCAGAGGTGAACTAGATATGGCCCGTGTGTAGGAAGCACAGTTCTTTTGTTCTGAGCAAGCTCACTGTTCTGGCCCTATAGGAAACACAGTAGAGTAGAAGAATGCTCTTTTCTCTAAAGCAGAGTGTGTATCTTGTAAGGCGAGCTAGCATTTGTTTCCCAGTCCTAAATGGAGATGAAACACATGCAGTTTCTGGTCCTACGAACAAGAGTTCTTTTATGGTAAGAATAGTCACTATTGCGCTGCCATTGCCATAAACAGGACAAATAGCACTGGCGTCTGTTCCCAGCAAGTACAGTGTATTGGACTAAAGGGGATCTACTGTTCTTGTCAGGTTCCTAAGCAGAGTTGAACTAGATATGGCCCGTGTGTGTAGGAAGCACAGTTATTATGTTCTGAGCAAGCTCACTGTTCTGGCCCTATAGGAAACACAGTAGAGTAGAAGAGTGCTCTTTTCTCTAAAGCAGAGTGTGTTTCTTGTAAGGCAAGCTAGCGTTTATTTCCTAGTCCTAAATGGAGTTGAATCACATGCAGTTTCTGGTCCTACGGTCAAGAGTTGTTTTCTGGTAAGGAAAGTCACGATTGTGCTCCCATTGCCATACACAGTGCAAATAGCACTCGTGTCTGTTCCCAGAAAGTACAGTGTTGGACTGAAGAGAAGCTACTGTTCTTGTCAGGTTCCTATGCAGAGTTGAAGTACATATGGTCCGTGTGTGTAGGAAGCACAGTTCTTTTGTTCTGAGGAAGCTCACTTTTTGGACACCATAGGAAACACAGTATTGTAGAAGAGTGCTCTTTTTTCTAAAGCAGAGTGTGTTTCTTGTAAGGCAAGCTAGCGTTTGTTTCCCAGTCCTAAATGGAGTTGAAACACATGCAGTTTCTGGTACTATGAGCAAGAGTTGGTTTCTGGTAAGGAAAGTCACTATTGCGCTGCCATTGCCATACACAGGACAAATAGCACTGGCATCTGTTGCCAGCAAGTACAGTGTATTGGACTGAAGAGGATCTACTGTTCTTGTCAGGTTCCTAAGCAGACTTGAACTAGATATGGCCGTGTGTGTAGGAAGTACACTTTTTTTTTGTTCTGAGCAAGCTCACTGTTTGGACCCCATAGGAAACACAGTAGAGTAGAAGAGTGCTCTTTTCTCAAAAGCAGAGTGTGTTTCTTGTAAGGCGAGCTAGCGTTTGTTTCCCAGTCCAAAATGGAGTTGAATCCCATGCAGTTTCTGGTCCTACGAGCAAGAGTTGTTTTCTGGTAAGGAAAGTCACTATTGCCCTCCCATTGCCATACACAGTGCAAATAGCACTCCTGTCTCTTCCTAGCAAGTATAGTGTATTGGACTGAAGAGGAGCTACTGTTCTTCTCAGTTTCCTAAGCAGAGTTGAACTAGATATGGCCCGTGTGTGTAGGAAGCACAGTTATTATGTTCTGAGCAAGCTCACTGTTCTGGCCCTATAGGAAACACAGTAGAGTAGAAGAGTGCTCTTTTCTAAAAAGCAGGGTGTGTTTCTTTTAAGGCAAGCTAGCGTTTTTTTCCTAGTCCTAAATGGAGTTGAATCACATGCAGTTTCTGGTCCTACGAGCAAGAGTTGTTTTCTGGTAAGACGAGTCACTATTGTGCTCCCATTGCCGTACACAGTGCAAATAGCACTCGCGTCTGTTCCCAGCAAGTACAGTGTATTGGACTGAAGAGGATCAACTGTTCTTTTCAGTTTCCTAAGCAGAGTTTACCTAGATATGGCCCATGTGTGTAGGAAGCACAGTTCTTTTGTTCTGAGCAAGCTCACTGTTTGGACCCCATAGGAAACACAGTAGAGTAGAAGAGTACTCATTTCTCAAAAGCAGAGTGTGTTTCATGTAAGGCGAGCTAGCATTTGTTTGCCAGTCCTAAATGGAGTTGAATCACATGCACTTTCTGGTCCTATGAGCAAGAGTTGTTTTCTGGTAAGGAAAGTCCCTATTGTGCTCCCATTGCCATATACAGTGCAAATAGCACTGGTGTCTGTTCCCAGCAAAGACAGTGTATCGGACTGAAGAGGAGCTACTGTTCTTGTCAGTTTCCTAAGCAGACTTGAACTAGATATGGCCGTGTGTGTAGGAAGCACAATTTTTTTTTGTTCTGAGCAAGCTCACTGTTTGTACCCCATAGGAAACACAGTAGAGTAGAAGAGTGCTCTTTTCTCAAAAGCAGAGTGTGTTTCTTGTAAGGCGAGCTAGCGTTTGTTTCCCAGTCCTAAATGGAGTTGAATCACATGCAGTTTCTGGTCCTATGAGCAAGAGTTGTTTTCTGGTAAGGAAAGTCACTATTGCGCTCCCCCTGCCATACACAGTGCAAATAGCACTCCCGTCTCTTCCTAGCAAGTATAGTGTATTGGACTGAAGAGGAGCTACTTTTCTTCTCAGTTTCCTAAGCAGAGTTGAACTAGATATGCCCCGTGTGTGTAGGAAGCACAGTTTTTTGTTCTGAGCAAGTTCACCGTTCTGGCCCTATAGGAAACAAAGTAGAGTAGAAGAGTGCTCTTTTATCAAAAGCAGAGTGTGTTTCTTGCAAGTCGAGCAAGAGTTTGTTTCCCAGTCCTAAATGGAGTTGAGTCACATGCAGTTTTTTGTCCTACGCACAAGAGTTGTTTTCTGGTAAGACGAGTCACTATTGTGCTCCCATTGCCATACACAGTGCAAATAGCACTCGCGTCTGTTCTCAGCAAGTACAGTGTATTGGACTGAAGAGGATCTACTGTTCTTTTCAGTTTCCAAGCAGAGTTGACCTAGATATGGTCCCTGTGTGTAGGAAGCACAGTTATTATGTTCTGAGCAAGCTCACTGTTCTGGCCGTATAGGAAACACAGTAGAGTAGAAGAGTACTCTTTTCTCAAAAGCAGAGTGTGTTTTATGTAAGGCGAGCTAGCATTTGTTTGCCAGTCCTAAATGGAGTTGAATCACATGCACTTTCTGGTCCTACGAGCAAGAGTTGTTTTCTGGTAAGAAAAGTCCCTATTGCGCTCCCATTGCCATATACAATGCAAACAGCACTGGCGGCTGTTCCCAGCAAGTACAGTGTATCGGACAGAAGAGGAGCTACTGTTCTTGTCAGTTTCCTAAGCAGAGTTGAACTAGATATGGCCCGTGTGTAGGAAGCACAGTTCTTTTGTTCTGAGCAAGCTCACTGTTCTTGCCCTATAGGAAACACAGTAGAGTAGAAGAGTGCTCTTTTCTCTAAAGCAGAGTGTGTTTCTTGTGAGGCGAGCTAGCATTTGTTTTCCAGTCCGAAATGGAGTTGAAACACATGCAGTTTCTGGTCTTACGTGCAAGAGTTCTTTTATGGTAAGAATAGTGACTATTGCGCTGCCATTGCCATACACAGGACAAATAGCACTGGCGTCTGTTCCCAGCAAGTACAGTCTATTGGACTAAAGGGTATCTACTGTTCTTGTCAGGTTCCTAAGCAGAGTTGAACTAGATATGGCCCGTGTGTGTAGGAAGCACAGTTCTTTTGTTCTGAGCAAGTTCACCGTTCTGGCACTATGGGAAACACAGTAGAGTAGAAGAGTGCTCTTTTCTCAAAAGCAGAGTGTGTTTCTTGTAAGGCGAGCTAGAGTTTGTTTCCCAGTCCTAAATGGAGTTGAGTCACATGCAGTTTTTTGTCCTACGAGCAAGAGTTGTTTTCTGGTAAGGCGAGTCACTATTGTGCTCCCATTGCCATACACAGTGCAAATAGCACTCGCGTCTGTTCCCAGCAAGTACAGTGTATTTGACTGAATAGGATCTACTGTTCGTTTCAGTTTCCTAAGCAGAGGTGAACTAGATATTGCCCATGTGTGTAGGAAGCACAGTTCTTTTGTTCTGAGCAAGCTCACTGTTCGGACCCCATAGGAAACACAGTAGAGTAGAAGAGTGCTCTTTTCTCAAAAGCAGAGTGTGTTTCATGTAAGGCGAGGTAGCATTTGTTTCCCAGTCTTAAATGGAAATGAATCACATGCAGTTACTGTTCCTATGAGCAAGAGTTGTTTTCTGGTAAGGAAAGTCACTATTGCGCGCCCATTGCCATACACAGCGCAAATAGCACTCGCGTCTGTTCCCTGCAAGTACAGTGTGGGACTGAAGAGGAGCTACTGTTTTTGTCAGGTTCCTAAGCAGAGTTGAACTACATATGGTCCGTGTGTGTAGGAAGCACAGTTCTTTTGTTCTGAGCAAGCTCACTGTTTGGACCCCATAGAAAACACAGTAGAGTAGAAGAGTGCTCCTTTCTCTAAAGCAGAGTGTGTTTCTTGTAAGGCGTGCTAGCGTTTGTTTCCCAGTCCTAAATGGAGTAGAATATCATGCCGTTTCTGGTCCTATGAGCAAGAGTTGTTTTCTGGTAAGGAAAGTCACTATTGCGCTGCCATTGCCATACACAGGACAAATAGCACTGGCGTCTGTTGCCAGCAAGTACAGTGTATTGGACAGAAGAGGATCTACTGTTCTTGTCAGGTTCCTAAGCAGACTTGAACTAGATATGGCCGTGTGTGTAGGAAGCACAATTTTTTTTTGTTCTGAGCAAGCTCACTGTTTGGACCCCATAGGAAACACAGTAGAGTAGAAGAGTGCTCTTTTCTCTAAAGCAGAGTGTGTTTCATGTAAGGCGAGCTAGCGTTTGTTTCCTAGTCCTAAATGGAGTTGATTCACATGCAGTTTCTGGTCCTACGAGCAAGAGTTGTTTTCTGGTAAGGAAAGTCACTATTGCACTCCTATTGCCATATACAGTGCAAATAGCACTCGCGTCTGTTCCCAGCAAGTACAGTGTATTGGACTGAAGAGGAGCTACTGTTCTTGTCAGTTTCCTAAGCAGAGGTGAACTAGATATGGCCCGTGTGTAGGAAGCACAGTTCTTTTGTTCTGAGCAAGCTCACTGTTCTGGCCCTATAGGAAACACAGTAGAGTAGAAGAACGCTCTTTTCTCTAAAGCAGAGTGTGTAAATTGTAAGGCGAGCTAGCGTTTGTTTCCCAGTCCTAAATGGAGGTGAAACACATGCAGTTTCTGGTCCTACGAGCAAGAGTTGTTTTATGGTAAGAATAGTCACTATTGTGCTGCCATTGCCATACACAGGACAAATAGCACTGGCGTCTGTTCCCAGCAAGTACAGTGTATTGGACTAAAGGGGATCTACTGTTCTTGTCAGGTTCCTAAGCAGAGTTGAACTAGATATGGCCCGTGTGTGTAGGAAGCACAGTTATTATGTTCTGAGCAAGCTCACTGTTCTGGCCCTATAGGAAACACAGTAGAGTAGAAGAGTGCTCTTTTCTCTAAAGCAGAGTGTGTTTCTTGTAAGGAAAGCTAGCGTTTATTTCCTAGTCCTAAATGGAGTTGAATCACATGCAGTTTCCTGTCCTACGAACAAGAGTTGTTTTCTGGTAAGGAAAGTCACGATTGTGCTCCCATAGCCATACACAGTGCAAATAGCACACGCGTCTGTTCCCAGCAAGTACAGTGTTGGACTGAAGAGGAGCTACTGTTCTTGTCAGGTTCCTAAGCAGAGTTGAACTACATATGGTCTGCGTGTGCAGGAAGCACAGTTCTTTTGTTCTGAGCAAGCTCACTGTTTGGACCCCATAGGAAACACAGTATTGTAGATGAGTGCTCTTTTTTCTAAAGCAGAGTGTGTTTCTTGTAAGGCGAGCTAGCGTTTGTTTCCCAGTCCTAAATGGAGTTGAAACACATGCAGTTTCTGGTACTATGAACAAGAGTTTTTTCTGGTAAGGAAAGTCACTATTGCGCTGCCATTGCCGGACACAGGACAAATAGCACTGGCATCTGTTGCCAGCAAGTACGGTGTATTGGACTGAAGAGGAGCTACTGTTCTTGTCAGGTTCCTAAGCAGACTTGAACTAGATATGGCTGTGTGTGTAGGAAGCACAATTTTTTTTTGTTCTGAGCAAGATCTCTGTTTGGAGCCCATAGGAAACACAGTAGAGTAGAAGAGTGCTCTTTTCTCAAAAGCAGAGTGTGTTTCTTGTAAGGCGAGCTAGCGTTTGTTTCCCAGTCCTAAATGGAGTTGAATCACATGCAGTTTTTGGTCCTACGAGCAAGAGTTGTTTTCTGGTAAGGAAAGTCACTATTGTGCTCCCATTGACATACACAGTGCAAATAGCACTCCCGTCTCTTCCTAGCAAGTATAGTGTATTGGACTGAAGAGGAGCTACTGTTCTTCTCAGTTTCCTAAGCAGAGTTGAACTAGATATGGCCCGTGTGTGTAGGAAGCTCAGTTATTATGTTCTGAGCAAGCTCACTGTTCTGGCCCTATAGGAAACACAGTAGAGTAGAAGAGTGCTCTTTTCTCAAAAGCAGGGTGTGTTTCTTGTAAGGCAAGCTAGCGTTTTTTTCCCAGTCCTAAATGTAGTTGAATCACATGCAGTTTCTGGTCCTACGAGCAAGAGTTGTTTTCTGTTAAGGAAAGTCACTATTGCGCTCCCATTGCCATACACAGTGCAAATAGCACTCGCGTCTGATCCCAGCAAGTACAGTGTATCGGACTGAAGAGGAGCTACTGTTCTTTCAGTGTCCTAAGCAGAGTTGAACTACATATGCCCCGTGTGTGTAGGAAGCACAGTTCTTTTGTTCTGAGCAAGTTCACCGTTCTGGCCCTATGGGAAACAAAGTAGAGTAGAAGAGTGCTCTTTTCTCAAAAGCAGAGTGTGTTTCTTGTAAGGCGAGCTAGAGTTTGTTTCCCAGTCCTAAATGGAGTTGAGTCACATGCAGGTTTTGGCCTACGAGCAAGAGTTGTTTTCTCATAAGACGAGTCACTATTGTGCTCCCATTGCCATACACAGTGCAAATAGCACTCGCGTATGTTCCCAGCAAGTACAGTGTATTGGACTGAAGAGGATCTACTGTTCTTTTCAGTTTCCTAAGCAGAGTTGACCTAGATATGGCCCATGTGTGTAGGAAGCACAGTTCTTTTGTTCTGAGCAAGCTCACTGTTTGGACACCATAAGAAACACAGTAGAGTAGAAGAGTACTCTTTTCTCAAAAGCAGAGTGTGTTTCATGTAAGGCGTGCTAGCATTTGTTTGCCAGTCCTAAATGGAGTTGAATCACATGCAGTTTCTGGTCCAACGAGCAAGAGTTGTTTTATGGTAAGAATAGTCACTATTGCGCTGCCATTGCCATACACAGGACAAATAGCACTGGCGTCTGTTCCCAGCAAGTACAGTGTATTGGACTAAAGGGTATCTACTGTTCTTGTCAGGTTCCTAAGCAGAGTTGAACTAGATAGGGACCGTGTGTGTAGGAAGCACAGTTATTATGTTCTGAGCAAGCTCACTGTTCTGGCCCTATAGGAAACACAGTAGAGTAGAAGAGTGCTCTTTTCTTAAAAGCAGAGTGTGTTTCACGTAAGGCGAGGTAGCATTTGTTTCCCAGTCTTAAATGGAGTTGAATCACATGCAATTACTGGTCCTATGAGCAAGAGTTGTTTTCTGGTAAGGAAAGTCACTATTGCGCTCCCATTGACATACACAGTGCAAATACCCCTGGCGTCTGTTCCCAGCAAGTACAGTGTATCGGAATGAAGAGGAGCTACTGTTCTTGTCAGTTTCCTAAGCAGAGTTGAACTAGATATGTCCCGTGTGCGTAGGAAGCTCAGTTCTTTTGTTCTGAGCAAGCTCACTTTTCGGAACAATTAGGAAACACAGTAGAGTAGAAGACTGCTCTTTTCTCAAAAGCAGAGTGTGTTTCTTGTAAGGCGAGCTAGTGTTTGTTTCCCAGTCAGAAATGGAGTTGAAACACATGCAGTTTCTGGTCCTACGAGCAAGAGTTGTTTTATGGTAAGAAGAGTCACTATTGTGCTCCCATTGTCATGCACAGGGCAAATAGCAATGGTGTCTGTTCCCAGCATGTACAGTGTATTGGACTGAGGAGTATCTACTGTTCTTGTCAGGTTCCTAAGCAGAGTTGAACTAGATATGGCCCATGTGTGTAGGAAGCACAGTTCTTTTGTTGTGAGCAAGCACACTGTTCGGACCCCATAAAAAATACAGTAGAGTAGAAGAGTGCTCTTTTCTCAAAAGCAGAGTATGTTTCTTGTAAGGCAAGCTAGCGTTTGTTTCCCAGTCCTAAATGGAGTTGAATCACATGCAGTTTCTGCTCCTAAGAGCAAGAGTTGTTTTCTGGTAAGGAAAGTCACTATTATGCTCCCATTGCCATACACAGTGCAAATAGCACTCGCGTCTGTTCCCAGCAAGTACAGTGTATTGGACTGAAGAGGAGCTACTGTTCTTGTCAGTTTCCTAAGCAGAGTTGAACTAGATATGGCCCGTGTGTGTGGGAACCACAGTTCTTTTGTTCTGAGCAAGCTCACTGTTCGGACCCCATAGAAAACACAATAGAGGAGAAGAGTGCTCTTTTCTCAAAAGCAGATTGTGTTTCTTGTAAGGCGAGCTAGGGTTTGTTTCACAGTCCTAAATGGAGTTGAATCACATGCAGTTTCGGGTCCTAAGTGCAAGAGTTGTTTTCTGGTAAGAAGATTCACTATTGCGCTCCCATTGTCATACACAGGGCAAATATCACTGGCGTCTGTTCCCAGCAAGTACAGTGTATTGGACTGAAGAGGATCTACTGTTCTTGTCAGTTAGCTAAGCAGAATTGAAATAGATATGGCCCGTGTGTGTAGTCAGCACAGATCTTTTGTTCTGAGCAAGCTCACTGTTCTGGCCCTATAGGAAACACCGGAAAGTAGAAGAGTGCTCTTTTCTCAAAAGCAGAGTGTGTTTCTTGTAAGGCTAGCTAGCATTTGTTCCCAGTCCTAAAT
Organism: Peromyscus eremicus; assembly: GCF_949786415.1. Classification (NCBI taxonomy): domain Eukaryota; kingdom Metazoa; phylum Chordata; class Mammalia; order Rodentia; family Cricetidae; genus Peromyscus; species Peromyscus eremicus. The sequence goes on along the minus strand of NW_026735292.1, from coordinate 16,104 downwards.
GGAATTGAATCACATGCAGTTTCTGGTCCTACAAGCAAGAGCTGTTTTCTGGTAAGAAGTGTCACTATTGTGCTCCCATTGTCATATACAGGGCAAATAACACTGGCGTCTGTTCCCAGCAAGTACAGTGTATTGGACTGAAGAGGATCTACTGTTCTTGTCAGTTTTCTAAGCAGAATTCAACTAGATATGGCCCGTGTGTGTAGGAAGCACAGTTCTTTTGTTCTGAGCAAGCTCACTGTTCAGACCCCATAGGAAACACAGTAGAGTAGAAGAGTGCTCTTTTCTCAAAAGCAGAGTGTGTTTCTTGTAAGGAAAGCTACTGTTTGTTTCCCAGACAGAAATGGAGTTGAATCCCATGCAGTTTCTGGTCTTACGAGCAAGAGTTGTTTTCTGGTAAGGAAAGTCACTATTGCGCTCCCATTGCCATACACAGTGCAAATAGCACTCGCGTCTGTTCCCAGCAAGTACAGTGTATTGGACTGACGAGGATCTACTGTTCTTGTCAGTTTCCTAAGCAGAGTTGAATTAGATATGGCCCGTGTGTGTGCAAACCACAGTTCTTTTGTTCTGAGCAAGCTCACTGTTCGGACCCCATAGAAAACACAATAGAGTAGAAGAGTGCTCTTTTCTCAAAAGCAGATTGTGTTTTTTGTAAGACGAGCTAGGTTTTGTTTCACAGTCCTAAATGGAGTTGAATCACATGCAGTTTCGGGTCCTAAGAGCAAGAGTTGTTTTCTGGTAAGAAGATTCACTATTGCGCTCCCATTGTCATACACAGGGCAAATAACATTGGCGTCTGTTCCCAGCAAGTACAGTGTATTGGACTGAAGAGGATCTACTGTTCTTGTCAGTTTCCTAAGCAGAGTTGAATTAGATATGGCCCGTGTGTATAGGAAGCACAGTTGTTTTGTTCTGAGCAAGCTCACTGTTCAGACCCCATAGGAAACACAGTAGAGTAGAAGAGTGCTCTTTTCTCAAAAGCAGAGTGTGTTTCTTGTAAGGAAAGCTACTGTTTGTTTCCCAGACAGAAATGGAGTTGAATCCCATGCAGTTTCTGGTCTTACGAGCAAGAGTTGTTTTCTGATAAGAAGAGTCACTATTGCGCTCCCATTGCCATACACAGTGCAAATAGCGCACGCGTCTGTTCCCAGCAAGTACAGTGTATTGGACTGAAGAGGAGCTACTGTTCTTGTCAGTTTCCTAAGCAGAATTTAACTAGATATGGCCGTGTGTGTAGGAAGCACAGTTCTTTTGTTCTGAGCAAGCTCACTGTTTGGACCGCATAGGAAACACAGTAGAGTAGAAGAGTGCTCTTTCCTCAAAAGCAGAGTGTGTTTCTCATAAGGCGAGCTAGTGTTTGTTTCCCAGTCAGAAATGGAGTTGAATCACATGCAGTTTTCGGTCTTATGAGCAAGAGTTGTTTTCTTGTAAGAAGAGTCACTATTGTGCTCCCATTGTCATACACAGGGCAAATAGCACTGGTGTCTGTTCCAAGCAAGTACAGTGTATTGGACTGAAGAGGAGCTACTGTTCTTGTCAGTTTCCTAAGTAGAATTGAAATAGATATGGCCTGTGTGTGTAGTCAGCACTGTTCATTGTTCTGAGCAAGCTCACTGTACTGGCCCTATAAAAAGCACAGTAGAGTAGAAGAGTGCTCTTTTCTCAAAAGCAGATTGTGTTTCTTGTAAGGCGAGCTAGCGTTTGTTTCACAGTCCTAAATGGAGTTGAATCACATGCAGTTTCGGGTCCTAAGAGCAAGAGTTGTTTTCTGGTAAGAAGATTCACTATTGTGCTCCCATTGTCATATACAGGGCAAATATCACTGGCGTCTGTTCCCAGCAAGTACAGTGTATTGGACTGAAGAGGATCTACTGTTCTTGTCAGTTTCCTAAGCAGAGTTGAATTAGATATGGCCCGTGTGTATAGGAAGCACAGTTGTTTTGTTCTGAGCAAGCTCACTGTTCAGACCCCATAGGAAACACAGTAGAGTAGAAGAGTGCTCTTTTCTCAAAAGCAGAGTGTGTTTCTTGTAAGGAAAGCTACTGTTTGTTTCCCAGACAGAAATGGAGTTGAATCCCATGCAGTTTCTGGTCTTACGAGCAAGAGTTGTTTTCTGATAAGAAGAGTCACTATTGCGCTCCCATTGCCATACACAGTGCAAATAGCGCACGCGTCTGTTCCCAGCAAGTACAGTGTATTGGACTGAAGAGGAGCTACTGTTCTTGTCAGTTTCCTAAGCAGAATTTAACTAGATATGGCCGTGTGTGTAGGAAGCACAGTTCTTTTGTTCTGAGCAAGCTCACTGTTTGGACCGCATAGGAAACACAGTAGAGTAGAAGAGTGCTCTTTCCTCAAAAGCAGAGTGTGTTTCTCATAAGGCGAGCTAGTGTTTGTTTCCCAGTCAGAAATGGAGTTGAATCACATGCAGTTTTCGGTCTTATGAGCAAGAGTTGTTTTCTTGTAAGAAGAGTCACTATTGTGCTCCCATTGTCATACACAGGGCAAATAGCACTGGTGTCTGTTCCAAGCAAGTACAGTGTATTGGACTGAAGAGGAGCTACTGTTCTTGTCAGTTTCCTAAGTAGAATTGAAATAGATATGGCCTGTGTGTGTAGTCAGCACTGTTCATTGTTCTGAGCAAGCTCACTGTACTGGCCCTATAAAAAGCACAGTAGAGTAGAAGAGTGCTCTTTTCTCAAAAGCAGATTGTGTTTCTTGTAAGGCGAGCTAGCGTTTGTTTCACAGTCCTAAATGGAGTTGAATCACATGCAGTTTCGGGTCCTAAGAGCAAGAGTTGTTTTCTGGTAAGAAGATTCACTATTGTGCTCCCATTGTCATATACAGGGCAAATATCACTGGCGTCTGTTCCCAGCAAGTACAGTGTATTGGACTGAAGAGGATCTACTGTTCTTGTCAGTTACCTAAGCAGAATTGAAATAGATATGGCCCGTGTGTGTAGTCAGCACAGTTCTTTTGTTCTGAGCAAGCTCACTGTTCTGGCCCTATAGGAAACACAGGAAAGTAGAAGAGTGCTCTTTTCTCAAAAGCAGAGTGTGTTTCTTGTAAGGCTAGCTAGAATTTGTTTCCCAGTCCTAAATGGAATTGAATCACATGCAGTTTCAGGTCCTACAAGCAAGAGCTGTTTTCTGGTAAGAAGAGTCATTATTGCGCTCCCATTGCCATACACAGAGCAATTAGCAAACAATTCTGTTTCCAGCAAGTACAGTGTATTGGACTGAAGAGGAGCTACTGTTCTTGTCTGTTTCCTAAGCAGAGTTGAACTAGATATGGCCGTGTGTGTAGGAAGCACAGTTCTTTTGTTCTGAAAAGCTCACTGTTCGGACTCCATAGTAAACACAGTAGAGTAGAAGAGTGCTCTTTTCTCAAAAGCAGAGTGTGTTTCTTGTAAGGCGAGCTAGTGTTTGTTTCCCAGTCCTAAATGGAGTTGCATCACATGCAGTTTTTGGTCCTAGGTGCAAGAGTTGTTTTCTGGTAAGAAGAGTCACTATTGTGCTCCCATTGTCATACACAGGGCAAATAGCACTGTCGTCTATTCTCAGCATGTACAGTGTATTGGACTGAAGAGGATCTACTCTTCTTGTCAGTTTCCTAAGCAGAATTGAACTAGTTATGGCCGTGTGTGTACGAAGCCCAGTTCTTTTGTTCTGATCAAGTACACTATTCTGGCGATATAGGAAACATGTAGAGTAGAAGAGTGCTCTTTTCTCAAAAGCAGAGTGTGTTTCTTGTAAGGAGACCTAGCGTTTGTTTTCCAGTCCTAAATGGAGTTGAATAACATGCAGTTTTGGGTCCTACGAGCAAGAGTTGTTTTCTGGTAAGGAAAGTCACTATTGCGCTCCCATTGCATTACACAGTGCAAATAGCACTCGTGTCTGTTCCCAGCAAGTACAGTGTATTGGACTTAAGAGAAGCTACTGTTCTTGTCATTTTCCTAAGCAGAGTTGAACTAGATATGGCCCGTGTGTGTGAAGCACAGTTCTTTTGGTCTGAGCAAGCTCACTGTTCGGACAACATAGGAAACACAGTAGAGTAGAAGAGTGCTCTTTTCTCAAAAGCAGAGTGTGTTTCTTGTAAGGCGAGCTAGCGTTTGTGTCCCAGCCCTAAATGGAGTTGAATCACATGCAGTTTCTGGTCCTGTGAGCAAGAGTTGTTTTCTGGTAAGAATAGTCACTATTGCACTCCCTTTATCATACACAGGGCAAATAGCACTTGCGTCTGTTCCCAGCATGTACAGTGTATTGGCCTGAAGAGGATCTACTGTTCTTGTCAGTTTCCTAAGCAGTGTTGAACTAGATATGGCCCGTGTGTGTAGGAAGCACAGTTCTTTTGTTCTGAGCAAGCTCACTGTTCTGGCCCTGGAGTAAACACAGTAGAGTAGAAGAGTGCTCTTTTCTCAAAAGCAGAGTGTGTTTCTTGTAAGGCGAGCTAGAGTTTGTGTCCCAGTCCTAAATGGAGTTGCATCACATGCAGTTTTTGGTCATACGAGCAAGAGTTGTTTTCTGATAAGAAGAGTCACTATTGTGCTATCATTGCCATACACAGTGCAAATAGCACTCGCGTCTGTTCCCAGCAAGTACAGTGTATTGGACTGAAGAAAATCTACTGTTCTTGTCAGTTTCCTAAGCAGAGTTGAACTAGATATGGCCCGTGTGTGTGAAGCACAGTTCTTTTGTTCTGAGCCAGCTCACTGTTCGGACCCCATGGGAAACACAGTAGAGTAGAAGAGTGCTCTTTTTTCAAAAGCAGAATGTGTTTCTTGTAAGGCTAGCTAGTGTTTGTTTCCCAGTCAGAAACGGAGTTGAATCCCATGCAGTTTCTGGTCCTACAACCAAGAGTTGTTTTCTGGTAAGAAGAGTCACTATTGCGCTCCCATTGCCATACACAGTGCAAATAGCACTCGCGTCTGCTCCCAGCATGTACATTGTACTGGACTGAAGAGGATCTACTGTTCTTGTCCGTTTCCTAAGCAGAGTTGAACTAGATATGGCCTGTGTGTGTAGGAAGCATAGTTCTTTTGTTCTGAGCAAGCTCACTGTTCGGACAACACAGGAAACACAGTAGAGTAGAAGAGTGCTCTTTTATCAAAAGCAGAGTGTGTTTCTTGTAAGGTGACCTAGCGTTTGTTTCCCAGTCCTAAATGGAGTTGAATCACATGCAGTTTTTGGTCCTACGAGCAAGAGTTGTTTTCTGGTAAGGAAAGTCACTATTGTGCTCCCTTTGCCATACACAGTGCAAATAGCACTGTCGTCTGTTCCCAGCAAGTACAGTGTATTGGACTGAAGAGGAGCTACTATTTTTGTCAGTTTCCTAAGCACAGTTGAAGTAGATATGGCCCCTGTGTGTAGGAAGCACAGTTCTTTTGTTCTGAGCAAGCTCTCTCTTCTGGCCCTATAAAAAACACAGTAGAGTAGAAGAGTGCTCTTTTCTCAAAAGCAGAGTGTGTTTCTTGTAAGACGAGCTAGCGTTTGTTTCCCAGTCCTAAATGGAGTTGAATCACATGCAGTTTCTGGTCCTACGAGCAAGAGTTGTTTCCTGTAAGAAGAGTCACTATTGCACTTCCATTGGCATACACAGTGCAAATAGCACTGGCGCCTGTTCCCAGCAAGTACAGTGTATTGGACAGAAGAGGAGGTACTGTTCTTGTCAGTTTCCTAAGCAGAGTTGAACTAGATATGGCCCGTGTGTGTAGGAAGCACAGTTCTTTTGTTCTGAGCAAGCTCACTGTTCGGACACCATAGGAAACACAGTAGAGTAGAAGAGTGCTCTTTTCTCAAAAGCAGAGTGTGTTTCTTGTAAGGCGAGCTAGCGTTTGTGTCCCAGCCGTAAATGGAGTTGAACCACATGCAGTTTCTGGTCCTATGATCAAGAGTTGTTTTCTGGAAAGAAGACTCACTATTGCACTCCCTTTGTCATACACAGGGCAAATATAATTGCGTCTGTTCCCAGCATGTACAGTGTATTGGCCTGAAGAGGATCTACTGTTCTTGTCAGTTTCCTAAGCAGAGTTGAACTAGATATGGCCCGTGTGTGGAGGAACCACAGTTCTTTTGTTCTGAGGAAGCTCACTGTACTGGCCCTATAGGAAACACAGCAGAGTAGAAGAGTGCTCTTTTCTCAAAAGCAGAGTGTGTTTCTTGTAAGGTGAGCTAGCGTTTGTTTCCCAGTCATAAATGGAGTTGAATCACATGCAGTTTTTGGTCCTACGAGCAAGAGTTGTTTTCTGGTAAGGAAAGTCACTATTGCGCTCCCATTTCCATACAAAGTGCAAATAGCACTCGCGTCTGTTCCCAGCAAGTACAGTGTATTGGACTGAAGTGGAGCTACTGTTCTCGTCAGTTTCCTAAGCAGAGTTGAACTGCATATGGCCCCTGTTTGTAGGAAGCACAGATCTTTTGTTCTGAGCAAGCTCACTGTTCTGGCCTTATAGGAAACACCGTAGAGTAGAAGAGTGCTCTTTTCTCAAAAGCAGAGTGTGTTTTTTGTAAGGTGAACTAGCGTTTGTTTCCCAGTCCTAAATGGAGTTGAATCCCATGCAGTTTCTGGTCCTACGAGCAAGAGTTGTTTTCTGGTAAGAAGAGTCACTATTGCGCTCCCATTGCCATACACAGTGCAAATAGCACTGGCGTCTGTTCCCAGCAAGTACAGTGTATTGGACTGAAGAGGAGATACTGTTCTAGTCAGTTCCTAAGCAGAGTTGAACTAGATATGGCCCGTGTGTGTAGGAAGCACAGTTCTTTTGTTCTGAGCAAGCTCACTGTTCTGGCCCTATAGGAAACACAGCAGAGTAGAAGAGTGCTCTTTTCTCCAAAGCAGAGATTGTTTCTTGTAAGGTGAGCTAGCGTTTGTTTCCCAGTCCTAAATGGAGTTGAATCACATGCAGTTTCTGGTCCTACCAGCAAGAGTTGTTTTCTGGTAAGAAGAGTCACTATTGTGCTCCCATTGTCACACACAGGGCAAATAGCACTGGCGTCTGTTGCCAGCATGTACAGTGTAGTGGACTGAAGTGGATCTATTGATATTGTCAGTTTCCTAAGCAGAATTGAACTAGATAGGGCCCGTGTGTGTAGGCAGCACAGTTCTTTTGTTCTGAGCAAGCTCACTGTTCTGGCCATATAGGAAACACAGTAGAGTAGATGAGTGCTCTTTTCTCAGAAGCAGAGTGTGTTTCTTGTAAGGCGAGCTAGCGTTTGTTTCCCAGTCCTAAAAGGAGTTGAATCACATGCAGTTTTTGGTCCTACCAGCAAGAGTTGTTTTCTGGTAAGAAGAGTAACTATTGTGCTCCCATTTCCATACACAGTGCAAATAGCACTCCCGTCTGTTCCCAGCAAGTATAGTGTATTGGACTGAAGAGGAGCTACTGTTCTTGTCAGTTTCCTAAGCAGAGTTGAACTAGATATGGCCCGTGTGTGTAGGAAGCACAGTTCTTTTGTTGTGAGCAAGCTCACTGTTCGGACACCATAGGAAACACAGTAGAGTAGAAGAGTGCTCTTTTTTCAAATGCAGGGTGTGTTTCTTTTAAGGCAATCTAGCCCAGTTTCCCAGTCCTAAATGGAGTTGAAATACACATGTAGTTTCTGGTCCTAGGAGCAAGAGTGGTTTTCAGGTAAGAAGAGTCACGATTCCGCTCCCGTTGCCATACACAGTACAAATAGCACTCGCGTCTGTTCCCAGCAATACAGTGTATTAGACTCAAGAGGAGCTACTGTTCTTGTCACTTTCCTAAAAATAGTTGAACTAGGTATGGCCCGAGTGTGTAGGAAGCACAGTTCTTTTGTTCTGAGCAAGCTCACTCTTTGGACCCCATAGAAAACACAGTAGAGTAGAAGAGTGCTCTTTCCTCAAAAGCAGAGTATGTTACTTGTAAGGCGAGCTAGCGTTTTTTTCCCAGTCCTAAATGGAATTGAATCACATGCAGTTTCTGGTCCTACAAGCAAGAGCTGTTTTCTGGTAAGAAGAGTCACTATTGTGCTCCCATTGTCATATACAGGGCAAATAACACTGGCGTCTCTTCCCAGCAAGTACAGTGTATTGGACTGAAGAGGAGCTACTGTTCTTGTCAGTTTTCTAAGCAGAATTCAACTAGATATGGCCCGTGTGTGTAGGAAGCACAGTTCTTTTGTTCTGAGCAAGCTCACTATACTGGCCATATAGGAAATACAGTAGAGTAGAAGAGTGCTCTTTTCTCAAAAGCAGAGTGTGTTTCTTGTAGGGCAAGCTAGCGTTTGTTTCTCAGTCCTAAATGGAGTTGAATCACATGAAGTTTTTGGTCCTACGAACAAGAGTTGCTTTCTGGTAAGGAAAGTCACTATTGCGCTCCCATTGTCATATACAGGGCAAATATCACTGGCGTCTGTTCCCAGCAAGTACAGTGTATGGGACTGAAGAGGATCTACTGTTCTTGTCAGTTTCCTAAGCAGAGTTGAATTAGATATGGCCCGTGTGTGTAGGAAGCACAGTTCTTTTGTTCTGAGCAAGCACACTGTTCTGGCCCTATAGGAAACACAGGAAAGTAGAAGAGTGCTCTTTTCTCAAAAGCAGAGTGTGTTTCTTGTAAGGCTAGCTAGGATTTGTTTCCCAGTCCTAAATGGAATTGAATCACATGCAGTTTCTGGTCCTACAAGCAAGAGCTGTTTTCTGGTAAGAAGAGTCATTATTGCACTCCCATTGCCATACACAGAGCAATTAGCAAACAATTCTGTTTCCAGCAAGTACAGTGTATTGGACTGAAGAGGAGCTACTGTTCTTGTGTGTTTCCTAAGCAGAGTTGAACTAGATATGGCCGTGTGTGTAGGAAGCACAGTTCTTTTGTTCTGAAAAGCTCACTGTTCGGACTCCACAGGAAACACAGTAGAGTAGAAGAGTGCTCTTTTCTCAAAAGCAGAGTGTGTTTCTTGTAAGGCGAGCTAGTGTTTGTTTCCCAGTCCTAAATGGAGTTGCATCACATGCAGTTTTAGGTCCTAGGTGCAAGAGTTGTTTTCTGGTAAGAAGAGTCACTATTGTGCTCCCATTGTCACACACAGGGCAAATAGCACTGTCGTCTATTCCCAGCATGTACAGTGTATTGGACTGAAGAGGATCTACTCTTCTTGTCAGTTTCCTAAGCAGAATTGAACTAGTTATGGCCGTGTGTGTAGGAAGCCCAGTTCTTTTGTTCTGATCAAGTACACTATTCTGGCGATATAGGAAACATGTAGAGTAGAAGAGTGCTCTTTTCTCAAAAGCAGAGTGTGTTTCTTGTAAGGAGACCTAGCGTTTGCTTTCCAGTCCTAAATGGAGTTGAATAACATGCAGTTTTGGGTCCTGCGAGCAAGAGTTGTTTTCTGGTAAGGAAAGTCACTATTGCGCTCCCATTGCATTACACAGTGCAAATAGCACTCGTGTTTGTTCCCAGCAAGTACAGTGTATTGGACTTAAGAGAAGCTACTGTTCTTGTCATTTTCCTAAGCAGAGTTGAACTAGATATGGCCCGTGTGTGTGAAGCACAGTTCTTTTGTTCTGAGCAAGCTCACTGTTCGGACAACATAGGAAACACAGTAGAGTAGAAGAGTGCTCTTTTCTCAAAAGCAGAGTGTGTTTCTTGTAAGGCGAGCTAGCGTTTGTGTCCCAGCCCTAAATGGAGTTGAATCACATGCAGTTTCTGGTCCTGTGAGCAAGAGTTGTTTTCTGGTAAGAATAGTCACTATTGCACTCCCTTTATCATACACAGGGCAAATAGCACTTGCGTCTGTTCCCAGCATGTACAGTGTATTGGCCTGAAGAGGATCTACTGTTCTTGTCAGTTTCCTAAGCAGTGTTGAACTAGATATGGCCCGTGTGTGTAGGAAGCACAGTTCTTTTGTTCTGAGCAAGCTCACTGTTCTGGCCCTGGAGTAAACACAGTAGAGTAGAAGAGTGCTCTTTTCTCAAAAGCAGAGTGTGTTTCTTGTAAGGCGAGCTAGCGTTTGTGTCCCAGTCCTAAATGGAGTTGCATCACATGCAGTTTTTGGTCATACGAGCAAGAGTTGTTTTCTGGTAAGAAGAGTCACTATTGTGCTATCATTGCCATACACAGTGCAAATAGCACTCGCATCTGTTCCCAGCAAGTACAGTGTATTGGACTGAAGAAAATCTACTGTTCTTGTCAGTTTCCTAAGCAGAGTTGAACTAGATATGGCCCGTGTGTGTGAAGCACAGTTCTTTTGTTCTGAGCCAGCTCACTGTTCGGACCCCATGGGAAACACAGTAGAGTAGAAGAGTGCTCTTTTTTCAAAAGCAGAATGTGTTTCTTGTAAGGCTAGCTAGTGTTTGTTTCCCAGTCAGAAACGGAGTTGAATCCCATGCAGTTTCTGGTCCTACAACCAAGAGTTGTTTTCTGGTAAGAAGAGTCACTATTGCGCTCCCATTGCCATACACAGTGCAAATAGCACTCGCGTCTGCTCCCAGCATGTACATTGTACTGGACTGAAGAGGATCTACTGTTCTTGTCCGTTTCCTAAGCAGAGTTGAACTAGATATGGCCCGTGTGTGGAGGAACCACAGTTCTTTTGTTCTGAGGAAGTTCACTGTACTGGCCCTATAGGAAACACAGCAGAGTAGAAGAGTGCTCTTTTCTCAAAAGCAGAGTGTGTTTCTTGTAAGGTGAGCTAGCGTTTGTTTCCCAGTCATAAATGGAGTTGAATAACATGCAGTTTTTGGTCCTACGAGCAGGAGAAGTTTTCTGGTAAGGAAAGTCACTATTGCGCTCCCATTTCCATACAAAGTGCAAATAGCACTCGCGTCTGTTCCCAGCAAGTACAGTGTATTGGACTGAAGTGGAGCTACTGTACTCGTCAGTTTCCTAAGCAGAGTTGAACAGCATATGGCCCCTGTTTGTAGGAAGCACAGTTCTTTTGTTCTGAGCAAGCTCACTGTTCTGGCCTTATAGGAAACACCGTAGAGTAGAAGAGTGCTCTTTTCTCAAAAGCAGAGTGTGTTTTTTGTAAGGTGAACTAGCGTTTGTTTCCCAGTCCTAAATGGAGTTGAATCCCATGCAGTTTCTGGTCCTACGAGCAAGAGTTGTTTTCTGGTAAGAAGAGTCACTATTGCGCTCCCATTGCCATACACAGTGCAAATAGCACTGGCGTCTGTTCCCAGCAAGTACAGTGTATTGTACTGAAGAGGAGATACTGTTCTAGTCAGTTCCTAAGCAGAGTTGAACTAGATATGGCCCGTGTGTGTAGGAAGCACAGTTCTTTTGTTCTGAGCAAGCTCACTGTTCTGGCCCTATAGGAAACACAGCAGAGTAGAAGAGTGCTCTTTTCTCCAAAGCAGAGTGTGTTTCTTGTAAGGTGAGCTAGCGTTTGTTTCCCAGTCCTAAATGGAGTTGAATCACATGCAGTTTCTGGTCCTACCAGCAAGAGTTGTTTTCTGGTAAGAAGAGTCACTATTGTGCTCCCATTGTCACACACAGGGCAAATAGCACTGGCGTCTGTTGCCAGCATGTACAGTGTAGTGGACTGAAGTGGATCTATTGATATTGTCAGTTTCCTAAGCAGAATTGAACTAGATAGGGCCCGTGTGTGTAGGCAGCACAGTTCTTTTGTTCTGAGCAAGCTCACTGTTCTGGCCATATAGGAAACACAGTAGAGTAGATGAGTGTTCTTTTCTCAGAAGCAGAGTGTGTTTCTTGTAAGGTGAGCTAGCGTTTGTTTCCCAGTCCTAAAAGGAGTTGAATCACATGCAGTTTTTGGTCCTACCAGCAAGAGTTGTTTTCTGGTAAGAAGAGTAACTATTGTGCTCCCATTTCCATACACAGTGCAAATAGCACTCCCGTCTGTTCCCAGCAAGTATAGTGTATTGGACTGAAGAGGAGCTACTGTTCTTGTCAGTTTCCTAAGCAGAGTTGAACTAGATATGGCCCGTGTGTGTAGGAAGCACAGTTCTTTTGTTGTGAGCAAGCTCACTGTTCGGACACCATAGGAAACACAGTAGAGTAGAAGAGTGCTCTTTTTTCAAATGCAGGGTGTGTTTCTTTTAAGGCAATCTAGCCCAGTTTCCCAGTCCTAAATGGAGTTGAAATACACATGTAGTTTCTGGTCCTAGGAGCAAGAGTGGTTTTCAGGTAAGAAGAGTCACGATTCCGCTCCCGTTGCCATACACAGTACAAATAGCACTCGCGTCTGTTCCCAGCAATACAGTGTATTGGACTCAAGAGGAGCTACTGTTCTTGTCACTTTCCTAAAAATAGTTGAACTAGGTATGGCCCGAGTGTGTAGGAAGCACAGTTCTTTTGTTCTGAGCAAGATCACTGTTCGGACACCATAGGAAACACAGTAGAGTACAAGAGTGCTCTTTTCTCAAAAGCAGAGTGTGTTTCTTGTAAAGCGAGCTAGTGTTTTTTTCCCTGTCCTAAATGGAGTTGAATCACATGCAGTTTCTTGTCCTACGAGCAAGAGTTGTTTTCTGGTAAGAAGAGTCACTATTGCGCTCCCATTTTCATATACAGGGCAAATAGTACTGGCGTCTGTTTCCAGCATGTATAGTTTATTGGACTGAAGAGGATCTACTCTTCTTGTCAGGTTAATAAGCAGAGTTTAACTAGATATGGTCCGTGTGTGTAGGAAGCACAGTTCTTTTGTTCTGAGCAAGCTCACTCTTTGGACCCCATAGAAAACACAGTAGAGTAGAAGAGTGCTCTTTCCTCAAAAGCAGAGTATGTTACTTGTAAGGCGAGCTAGCGTTTTTTTCCCAGTCCTAAATGGAATTGAATCACATGCAGTTTCTGGTCCTACAAGCAAGAGCTGTTTTCTGGTAAGAAGAGTCACTATTGTGCTCCCATTGTCATATACAGGGCAAATAACACTGGCGTCTCTTCCCAGCAAGTACAGTGTATTGGACTGAAGAGGAGCTACTGTTCTTGTCAGTTTTCTAAGCAGAATTCAACTAGATATGGCCCGTGTGTGTAGGAAGCACAGTTCTTTTGTTCTGAGCAAGCTCACTATACTGGCCATATAGGAAATACAGTAGAGTAGAAGAGTGCTCTTTTCTCAAAAGCAGAGTGTGTTTCTTGTAGGGCAAGCTAGCGTTTGTTTCTCAGTCCTAAATGGAGTTGAATCACATGAAGTTTTTGGTCCTACGAGCAAGAGTTGCTTTCTGGTAAGGAAAGTCACTATTGCGCTCCCATTGTCATATACAGGGCAAATATCACTGGCGTCTGTTCCCAGCAAGTACAGTGTATGGGACTGAAGAGGATCTACTGTTCTTGTCAGTTTCCTAAGCAGAGTTGAATTAGATATGGCCCGTGTGTGTAGGAAGCACAGTTCTTTTGTTCTGAGCAAGCACACTGTTCTGGCCCTATAGGAAACACAGGAAAGTAGAAGAGTGCTCTTTTCTCAAAAGCAGAGTGTGTTTCTTGTAAGGCTAGCTAGGATTTGTTTCCCAGTCCTAAATGGAATTGAATCACATGCAGTTTCTGGTCCTACAAGCAAGAGCTGTTTTCTGGTAAGAAGAGTCATTATTGCACTCCCATTGCCATACACAGAGCAATTAGCAAACAATTCTGTTTCCAGCAAGTACAGTGTATTGGACTGAAGAGGAGCTACTGTTCTTGTGTGTTTCCTAAGCAGAGTTGAACTAGATATGGCCGTGTGTGTAGGAAGCACAGTTCTTTTGTTCTGAAAAGCTCACTGTTCGGACTCCACAGGAAACACAGTAGAGTAGAAGAGTGCTCTTTTCTCAAAAGCAGAGTGTGTTTCTTGTAAGGCGAGCTAGTGTTTGTTTCCCAGTCCTAAATGGAGTTGCATCACATGCAGTTTTTGGTCCTAGGTGCAAGAGTTGTTTTCTGGTAAGAAGAGTCACTATTGTGCTCCCATTGTCACACACAGGGCAAATAGCACTATCGTCTATTCCCAGCATGTACAGTGTATTGGACTGAAGAGGATCTACTCTTCTTGTCAGTTTCCTAAGCAGAATTGAACTAGTTATGGCCGTGTGTGTACGAAGCCCAGTTCTTTTGTTCTGATCAAGTACACTATTCTGGCGATATAGGAAACATGTAGAGTAGAAGAGTGCTCTTTTCTCAAAAGCAGAGTGTGTTTCTTGTAAGGAGACCTAGCGTTTGCTTTCCAGTCCTAAATGGAGTTGAATAACATGCAGTTTTGGGTCCTGCGAGCAAGAGTTGTTTTCTGGTAAGGAAAGTCACTATTGCGCTCCCATTGCATTACACAGTGCAAATAGCACTCGTGTTTGTTCCCAGCAAGTACAGTGTATTGGACTTAAGAGAAGCTACTGTTCTTGTCATTTTCCTAAGCAGAGTTGAACTAGATATGGCCCGTGTGTGTGAAGCACAGTTCTTTTGTTCTGAGCAAGCTCACTGTTCGGACAACATAGGAAACACAGTAGAGTAGAAGAGTGCTCTTTTCTCAAAAGCAGAGTGTGTTTCTTGTAAGGTGAGCTAGCGTTTGTGTCCCAGCCCTAAATGGAGTTGAATCACATGCAGTTTCTGGTCCTGTGAGCAAGAGTTGTTTTCTGGTAAGAATAGTCACTATTGCACTCCCTTTATCATACACAGGGCAAATAGCACTTGCGTCTGTTCCCAGCATGTACAGTGTATTGGCCTGAAGAGGATCTACTGTTCTTGTCAGTTTCCTAAGCAGTGTTGAACTAGATATGGCCCGTGTGTGTAGGAAGCACAGTTCTTTTGTTCTGAGCAAGCTCACTGTTCTGGCCCTGGAGTAAACACAGTAGAGTAGAAGAGTGCTCTTTTCTCAAAAGCAGAGTGTGTTTCTTGTAAGGCGAGCTAGCGTTTGTGTCCCAGTCCTAAATGGAGTTGCATCACATGCAGTTTTTGGTCATACGAGCAAGAGTTGTTTTCTGGTAAGAAGAGTCACTATTGTGCTATCATTGCCATACACAGTGCAAATAGCACTCGCATCTGTTCCCAGCAAGTACAGTGTATTGGACTGAAGAAAATCTACTGTTCTTGTCAGTTTCCTAAGCAGAGTTGAACTAGATATGGCCCGTGTGTGTGAAGCACAGTTCTTTTGTTCTGAGCCAGCTCACTGTTCGGACCCCATGGGAAACACAGTAGAGTAGAAGAGTGCTCTTTTTTCAAAAGCAGAATGTGTTTCTTATAAGGCTAGCTAGTGTTTGTTTCCCAGTCAGAAACGGAGTTGAATCCCATGCAGTTTCTGGTCCTACAACCAAGAGTTGTTTTCTGGTAAGAAGAGTCACTATTGCGCTCCCATTGCCATACACAGTGCAAATAGCACTCGCGTCTGCTCCCAGCATGTACATTGTACTGGACTGAAGAGGATCTACTGTTCTTGTCCGTTTCCTAAGCAGAGTTGAACTAGATATGGCCTGTGTGTGTAGGAAGCATAGTTCTTTTGTTCTGAGCAAGCTCACTGTTCAGACAACACAGGAAACACAGTAGAGTAGAAGAGTGCTCTTTTATCAAAAGCAGAGTGTGTTTCTTGTAAGGTGACCTAGCGTTTGTTTCCCAGTCCTAAATGGAGTTGAATCACATGCAGTTTTTGGTCCTACGAGCAAGAGTTGTTTTCTGGTAAGGAAAGTCACTATTGTGCTCCCTTTGCCATACACAGTGCAAATAGCACTGTCGTCTGTTCCCAGCAAGTACAGTGTATTGGACTGAAGAGGAGCTACTATTTTTGTCAGTTTCCTAAGCACAGTTGAAGTAGATATGGCCCCTGTGTGTAGGAAGCACAGTTCTTTTGTTCTGAGCAAGCTCTCTCTTCTGGCCCTATAAAAAACACAGTAGAGTAGAAGAGTGCTCTTTTCTCAAAAGCAGAGTGTGTTTCTTGTAAGACGAGCTAGCGTTTGTTTCCCAGTCCTAAATGGAGTTGAATCACATGCATTTTCTGGTCCTACGAGCAAGAGTTGTTTCCTGTAAGAAGAGTCACTATTGCGCTTCCATTGGCATACACAGTGCAAATAGCACTGGCGCCTGTTCCCAGCAAGTACAGTGTATTGGAAAGAAGAGGAGGTACTGTTCTTGTCAGTTTCCTAAGCAGAGTTGAACTAGATATGGCCCGTGTGTGTAGGAAGCACAGTTCTTTTGTTCTGAGCAAGCTCACTGTTCGGACACCATAGGAAACACAGTAG